>NW_012115088.1:5001671-5013971 GCF_000951035.1 Colobus angolensis palliatus
TAAACCCGGGAGGCGGAGCTTGCAGTGAGCTGAGATCCGGCCACTGCACTCCAGTCCGGGCGACAGAGCGAGACTCCACCTCAAAAAAAATAAAAAATAAAATAAAAAATAAAAATAAAAAAAAGAAATCAAAATGACCATATAAACTCATTTCAAAAATGAAAAAAACTAAAGGTTTAGAAAGTTAAGTGATTTGGCCAAAGTCATACACATCTTTAATGGTAAAACTTGGACTAGAACCCTGTTACTTATCTGTCAGTTCAATCTCTTTCCACTACATGACACATTGTCCATACCTTCCAAATATCAATACCAGTAATACCAACGGCCAACCCTGATATCTCCCATATCTAAATTCTAAGATAATTATGGTTTCGCCTATACGATTTAAGTACGCTTGATTATGTAAGCTTGCACAGTGTCCTAGAATTGTTTCCTGTATATACATTTTAACTCCCCATTAAGACCTTTAGATATGTCTTATAAATACACTGACCCTTATAAACTGCTAAATATGGTAATATAATTTATCCAATAAAACTACTTGAAAATCAGTTCCATTCTTAATCTCCTTAATTGCATGAGATGAATGCCAAAACCTTAGCTCTGGAATCCATCAGAGTTGTTGTAACTATCAAATGAAACTATTTCTCCTTTAAAAAAAGGAACTGCTCTCTTTATTTGCACAATCTACCTTCTCCCAAGGGTATGACCAAGAAGGTTTCAGTTGTAATTCCAAACCTATTACAGAGCATCACCAATAATATGAAAACCTATGTCATTCTTATCTTTTCTTATATTGTTATGGCATTGTTTGAACTGTATTTATAAAAGTGATTTAAATGGTTATTTTTAAAAATCACCATTATGTAACCATGTGATCTTTTAAAATACTAAATCATAAATCTGACTGAATTTTATAACTATTTATTTTGATGTTTTGTTGATGTGGCTTAAGTTATCTCAAAGGAAAAATTCATATTCAACTACAAATAAATGAAAAGTCTGCGCCTTCTCACACAGATTTCCCCAAAGATAGTTCTAAGGTAGAATTCAGGAGTATGCATTCTTCTACTTTAAGGCAGCAGCAAACATTCTCTAGAAAACATATGCTCTGAAAATATGCTTTCTTAGCACAGAATAACTATTCTATAATCTGAAACTCATACGAAAATGTGAAACATAGTCCTAACCCAATGGGCCAGGGACTAGAGACACCTAGCCTTCATCTTTGAAGAAATTTAACAATACGTTTCTAATCTCCAAGTCTCTTGACAATGGTATCTACTAGGAAAATACTCATATCTCTTAGATGAACTAATATTAAGAGTTTAATATTAATGATATTTAAAACAAGCATCTACTTAATGCTAAGGAATTCTATGAAAAATATGTTTGCATAATAACAATTTTGAAAAAAACAGCAGAACTTTACTTAAGCAAGACTGGGAAAAGACATTCTTATAGGGCATAGACTGCGAAAAAGCTGATAGTTTATTATTCTCTGAGATGTGAATAGTACCAATATAATGAACTTACTTATGGGAAAAATTAAGACTATCAAAGCCTACTGTAATTAAAGGTGGTTTGGCACAGATGTTGGTCCTCGAAAGTTTGCTCTGTCAGCTGTCTAATCCACTTTGACACTGCAGTAATTAGCACACTCTGTACAATATTTTAAACGCAAATTCAACCAAACCAAGCTATATATGGCGAAATGAAAGCTGATCAAGTTATCAAATGTAGTTCTATCTCTCTTACTATGTTGACCATATGGCACATGGCCAGATCAGCCACGCTTATGTATGAAGAACACAGAAGTATATTCAAAACCAGAAGACCATGCTGACCTAAGCTAATAAAAACACACAAACACCCACCTAAAGGGGAACAGATTCTGACTCTGAAACAAAGGAAACAAAGTTAAGAGTCCTTCAAGCCAGAATATCTCCCAAACACCTTCTAAGAAAGATTTCCACTCTTTACTTTGATACTGAGCCTACATGTGCCAGACACTATTCTAGGCACTGAGGATACAGTGTGATCAATAAAATGAGAAGGGTGAAAACTATCCTCATGGAACCGGTATTCTCTTAGACAAGCTTGTCCAGCCCATGGCCCAGGATGGCTTTGAATGTAGCCCAACACAAACTCATAAACTTTTTTCAAATGTCATGAGATTTTTTTGCTGTTTTTCTTTTCTTCTTCTTTTTTTTTTTTCCTCATTGGCTATCGTGTTAGCACAGTTTATGTGTGGCCCAAGACAATTCTTCTTTCAATGTGGCCCAGGGAAGCCAAAAGATTGGACACCCCTGCTCTAAGAGATGCAAATAGTTTCCTGTTACCTACAAATTCCAAAATACTGCCTGAAGCCCTCAGCTAAGAAAGCTTTTAAGGCCATGTCCAAATTTCAAAAGAAAAGTTAAAATTCATTAGTATATCTGTTATGGACATGCTGAACAGCTAAAGACAGAATAGGAACTTAAATTTGCCGTCCTCATTCTAGGAAATCATTTTTTCATACTTCTACTTATATATTACATAAAACTTAATCTAATAAAGTTGGAGACTAAATGGTTATCTCCAGTAGAAGTAGAGGGATACTACATTTAATGGAACTAAATGGATACTTCTCCGATTAAACATGCAATTATAATAATTTTTACCTGCCATCTTAGAATTTAGAAGGACTATGGGGAGATGATTTTACAATCCATATCTCCCTTATAAAAAGTTGATCACAACCAGGTTCTGCGGCTCATGACCATAATCCCAACACTAGGAAGCTGAGGCAGGCATATGGCCTGAGACCAGGAGTTCAAGACCAGCCTGGGCAACATTGTGAGACCCAATGTCTGTAAATGATACAAAAAAAAAGAGTTAATTGCTTTTTTCTTCCCAATAAATATCCCTGCAGCAAAAACAAGAAAAATCACTCCACTAGTCATTCTACAGCAGGACAGGCACATAGCTCTAAGAGCCGTATTCCTAAGGAATCATGAATATGATAAATTGTTATAGAAACTATTGAACCAACAATTTTAAAAAAGGACAAGTGGAGAATAAAGGCTAGAAAGTTTTAGGCCGGGCGCGGTGGCTCAAGCCTGTAATCCCAGCACTTTGGGAGGCCGAGACGGGCGGATCACGAGGTCACGAGATCGAGACCATCCTGGCTAACACGGTGAAACCCCGTCTCTACTAAAAATACAAAAACCTAGCCGGGCGAGGTGGCGGCGCCTGTAGTCCCAACTACTCAGGAGGCTGAGGCAGGAGAATGGCGTGAACCCGGGAGGCGGAGCTTGCAGTGAGCTGAGATCCGGCCACTGTACTCCATCCTGGGTGACAGAGCGAGACTCCGTCTCAAAAAAAAAAAAAAGAAAGTTTCAAACACTACATATTTTAATTTTAAAGGTGTGTTTAATAGTTACAAATAAATCTTTTTTCCTAAAAAGCAAGCAGATCACAAATTCCTGATATTCCTGATTAACCCTTTAAAACTAGTAAACATCCCTAAAAGCAGAATGCTTTTCCTATTAGTTGACTGCTACCCAGACTGATGACATAAAAACCACAGCAGAGAAGTAACTTCATCTTACAACACTGCCATAATGCTTTGACAGTATGTACACTGCCATAATGCTTTACCTCAAAAGGTATTTTCACATTCATTCTGTCATTTAGCTACCAAAATATTTGATGGCATGACTAAAAAGACTAGTTGTTTTTACATAACAGGGAACATCATTAATCTAGATTAAAGTCATCTTTTCTTGGCCTTCTCCCTGCATTTCGTGTCTCATAATCTGTTTCCTGTTAGTTATTATATATGGTTATTTTCCCTAATATAGTTCTTTGAGGGTAGCTTCTACGTTTGATAAATCTTTGTTTCCTCCACTACCCATACATGAAGGTAGCAGTTTA
Source organism: Colobus angolensis palliatus (assembly GCF_000951035.1). Taxonomy (NCBI): domain Eukaryota; kingdom Metazoa; phylum Chordata; class Mammalia; order Primates; family Cercopithecidae; genus Colobus; species Colobus angolensis. The sequence continues at coordinate 5,005,593 of NW_012115088.1, forward strand.
ACAAATGCTTGCTCAATGGGAGTTCCCTCTGCTTGAAACATACTCCTCCCACATTATTTTAGCTATCAAATTCTAGTCTTCAAAATTTATTTGAAGTGTCCCCCTCTATCAGGGTGCAAAAGCAACACACAAAAACCAGTTGTGTCTCTATGTGCCAGCAATGAACAATCCAAAAAAAATTAAGAAAACAATTCCATTTACCATAGCATCCAAAAGAATAAAATACCTAGGAATCAATTTAGCCGAAGAAGCAAAAGGTTTTTTTTTCTTTTCTTTTCTTTTTTTAACACTGAAAACTACAAAACACGGCTGGCCAGAGTGCAGTGGTGTTTACAACTAACTGATCACAACCGTTTACAGATTTATTTGTTTCTTCTCCACTCTCACTGCTTTACTTGACTAGTCTTAAAAAGGGATCACACCTGTAATCCGAGCACTTTGGGAGGCCAAGGCGAGTGGATCACCAGAAGTCAGGAGTTCAACACCAGCCTGGGCAACATGGTGAAATCCCATCTCTACTAAAAATACAAAAATTAGCTGGGCATGGTGGCGTCCACCAGTGATCCCAGCTACTCAGGAGCCTGAGGCAGGAGAATCGCATGCACCTGGGAGGCGGAGGTTGCAGTGAGCCGAGATCATGCCATTGCACTCCAGCCTGGGTGACAGAGCGAGACTCACTCTCAAAAAAACAAAACAAAACAGAACAACAACAACAACAACAAAACCTTACAAAACACTCCTAAAGGAATTAAAGACTTAAATAAATGGGAAATTATCCTCTGTCCATGCATTAGAAGACTTAATAAATACTGTTAAGATGGTAATAATACCCAAAGTGATCTAAAGATTAGATGCAAATCTTATCAAAATTTCAATGACCTTTTTAATAGAAATGGAGAGCCAACCAATCCTCAAATTCATATGAAAATATAAGAGGCCCTGAATAGCCAAAATAATATTGAAAAAGAAGAACAAAGTTGAAGGACTCACATTTCTTGCTTTCAAAATCTACTACAAAGCTATCATAATAAAAACAGTGTGGTACTGGCATAAGGACACATATAAAAATCAGTGGAATTTAATGCAGAGTCCAGAAATACATACCTATGGCAAACTAATTTTCAACAATGATGTCAAGAGCATTCAGTGGGGCAACAATGGTCTATTCAACATGTGATGCTGGGACAACAGGATATCCACATGCAAAAAAATGAAACTGAACCCCCACCTCATTCCATATATAAAAAATTAATTTAAAATAGCTAAACCACCAAAATGTAAAAACTAAAACCATAAAATTCTCAGAAGAAAACACAGCAGGCCAAATCTTTATAACCCTGACTTGGCACTGAAAGCAAAAGCAAACGAAAATGGATAAATCGAGCTTTATCAAAATTTAAAGTATGTACGCCTCAAGAGACATTATGAAGAAAATGAAAACACAACATATAGCATTGGAGAAAAATATATGTATATCATAGTTGATAAGGGTCTAGTATCTAAAATAAAGAACTACTGCAACTCAGCAACATAAATAGAAACCGATTAAAAAATGAGTAAAGGACTTGAACAGACATTTCTCTAGAGGACATACAAATAGCCAATAAGCCCATGAAAGATGTCAACATCATTGGTCACTAGGGAAATTTAAATCAAAACTGCAATGAGATAACCACTTTACACTTCCTAGGATGGCTATATTACAATTTTTGAAAAAAAAAATTGCTAATAACAACTGTTGGTGAGGATGTAGAGAAATTAGAAAACTCATACACTGCTGAATATAAAATGGTGCAGCCGCTGTGGGAAACAGTGTGGCATTTCCTCAAGAAGTTAAACACAGAATTACCATATAACCCAGCAATTCCACTCCTAGGTATAAACCCAAAACCGTAGATAGATAGTCAAACAAATACATGTACACACGCTGATAGCTGTTCAAAAGAGCCAAAAGGTAGCAACAGCCCAAATGTCTATCAGTGAATGAACAGGTAAGCAAACTGTGGTATATCCATACAATGGAATATTATTCAGACATAGAAAGGAATAAAGAACTGATATATGCTACAACATAAACGCACCTAGAAAATTTGCGCTAAGAAAAAGAAACAAGGTACAATAGAATATGATACTATTTACATGAAATATCCAGAATAGGTAAATTCATAGACAACATGCAGATTAGTGGTAGCCAGGGACTCTTGAAGGGAAAATTATAAAGAAAAACTGTTAAATGGATACTAGGTTTCCTTTTGCCATAATAAAATGTTTAGGAACTAGAGAGAGGTGGTGGTTACAAAATACTATGCATGTACTAAATTCCTATGAATTGTTTGCTTTATATTCTATGTTATTTAATTCTATATTATTAACTCAGCTTCACCTCAATTTTTTAAATATCCTCTTTGTCTTAGACTCCTTAATAGAGATTTATACCCTCCTGTACTGGCCTGTAAAAGGACAAATTCTTTTCTCCTAATCAATATTGAGGTAATCACTCTACATTTTACTTGCATTTCAAATATATACACCCTGCCCTAAAATTTTACTTTGAAGGTGGATCATTGCATCTTGCCTAATTCTGCAGTGCCTATCTCTCCCAGTTCCATCTTCAATTATTTCTCTGTCTCTTCCTAGGCTCTAAGTTTTGCTGCAATCCCTTAGGAAAGAGAAACAGACACAAAAACTTTGACACAAGTATTCTGAAGTTACCGCTACTCCGAATGAACTATAACAAATGCGGTATTTTTTATTTATAGAAGCCCATACTAATTAAGCTAATTTATAAGTAATCAAGCAAATTTTAGTACATTTTAAATGCCTCCAAAATCAAATCAGGATCAATGAGCAAATCAAACAGCCTAACATAAAACTGTAGTAAACAGCAAGAAAACCGTTGATTTGCCCCTTTTAGCCATATGTTTAGTTTTCAGACAAGCTAGTCATTATCTGAGAATTTAGCACATATTTTTCTGGAACATTTTAATGAAAATTCACTATTTATACCTTCATCACCTTTCAAGTCAGTGAAGTCCCAAGACAAAACAACACATAAATTAAATGCTGTTCTACAAGTCTTAACTATGAATTTAATTAGCAGTACAAACAGAACTCTTATACTTAAAGGGTAGTTAATTACAGTACAGGAGATTTTAAAAGAGGTCACTGGAGGATTTTATGTTCATGGTTATTTCATCCCACCAAGAGAGTTTCTTGCAATACACCTGTTTAAAAGCCAGAGTGATCACAAAACCATTCATTTCCACATAAACAGAAGACTATGATATATCTGTCATTTCAAATGTTATTTGTAGGCCGGGTGCGGTGGTTCATGCTTGTAATCCCAGCACTTTGGGAGGCTGAGGTGGGCAGATCACCTGAGGTCAGAAGTTAGAGACCAGCCTGGCCAACATGGTGAAACCACGTCTGTACTAAAAATACAAAAATTAGCCAGGCATGGTGGCCTATGCCTGTAATCCCGGCTACTCGGGAGGCTGAGGCAGGAGAATCGCTTGAATCTGGGAGGAGGTGGTTACAGTGGGCCAAGATCATGCCACTGCACTCCAGCCTGGGTGACAGAGTTTCTACTCCACATCTCCAAAAAAAAAAAAATGTTATTTGTAAAATACTGATCTCATTGTGGCCTCTGGTCAAACACACTGCTTAATGGCAAAAGCTGTTTTTTTAAAAGGCCAAATCAAAAATCAAATTTAAAAATTAAGATAAAATTAAAATTCTGTGCCCATATCCACCATTGCTAATAACTTTGCATTGTTAAATAAAATGACCCTGATCTTAATCTCTCATCATTTTATAACACTAGCTTCTTCAAAACAAAATTGTCTCTACAGAGCAAACATTTACAACAAAAATTTTAGCTTTATGAAAATGATTGAGGGCTCGGCGCAGTGACTCTTACCTGTAATCCCAGCACTTTGGGTGGCAAAGGTGAGCAGATTACTGGAGATCAGGAATTTGACAACAGCCTGACCAACACGGTGAAACCCCGTCTCTACTAAAAATACAAAAAATTAGCCAGGCGTGATTGTGGGTTCCTGTAATCCCAGCTACTCCTCCCGGGAGGCCGAGGCAGGAGAATCACTTGAACCCCGGAGGCTCACTTCAGTGGGCTGAGATCATGCCACTGCACTCCAGTCTGAGTGACAAGAACAAAATTCCATCTCAAAAAAAAAAAAAAGAAAAAGAAAAAAAAGAGTGAATGAAAAAAATACATGTATGAAATATTAATTCATTTTAGATGTTTACATATTCTAACTCTTTAATATGAGTGAAAATGAGGACATTGACATATATTATCTCCTACCATTATTCAAAAGGAGTATGTTGTCTTCAGCTTTCCCTAAAAATCTATTTTTACAGAACTTAGAACCAACCTGTTCCATTAATAGAGAAATCTGAAATAATCCAATTATATGTAAACACATTTCTAAATGTCCAAAATGGAATGCCAATACTTATGATGTCCAATCATTTATCTAAATGGGCTAAATATTTTAAGTCTATTCAGAGACAGTTTAACAGTGAAGTAGGGGTTAACTGTAATCAGAAACCTAGTACTCCTTAGGAAGGATCAAGAGGAAATGGTAACTTTTGGAAAATCCCAAATATTTTAAACACAGGAACATATCTAGTTTTGACAAGCCGTATGGCCGTGGTATAAATGCTTCCATCTTCAGTAGCTGTTAAAACAAGCAGTCCTTTACAATTTTGACAGAGAACAGAATTCATTTCCTCTTTACAGCTGCATTGTTTCAAAGTCCGTTAAACATCGGTGTGACAAGATTGATTTTTTGGGGCATAGATATTTACTGTATTGCACTAAAGGACCTAATTTTAAAATAAATAAGGAAAATATGTGTTTATGTAAGCAAAGGGGAGAATATGGAAAGGCAAAGTCAAACGATAGAGGGAAAACAAGAAAAAAGGATAATAAAAACCGTATGTCTACATTAATGCATATAGACATATTTAGATGGACTTTTTAAAAACCTTTTTCGATATAGTATAAAATCAATGCTCAGAACAATTCATCAAAGAATAATTGATAAATGAAAACACAGGCCAAAAACTGGGAGAAAATACTCACAAATCGCGTATCTGATAAAAGACTTCTGATCAGAAAATATAAGGAACTCTCAAAACTCAATAAAAAAAGGTTTTTTTAATGTGCAAAAGATTTTAGCAGATATACAGATGGCAGATAAGCTCACAAAAGCAAGCTCAGTATCATTAGTTATCAAGAAAACAAAACTCGCAATTATATATCCCACTATACACCTATCAGAATGGTTAAAAGAAGAAAAAACTTGGCAATATCAAGTGCTGGTGAGGTTACAGAGCAACTGAAATTCTTACACACTGCTGGTGGGAATGCACAATGGCATAGCTACTTTGGAAAACTATCTGGCAGTTTCTTATTGTTTATGTTTAACAAGTTAAGTTTACAAGTAAATAAGCTTGCTGAGTACAGTGGCTCACACCTGAAATCCTAGCACCTTGGGAGGCCAAGGTGGGAGGATTGTTTAAGCCCAGGAATTTGAGGCCAGCCTGGGCAACATGGCAAAACCCCATCGCTACAAAAGAAGCCCACGAAAATTAGTCAGGCGTAGTGATGCATGCTTAGAGTCCCAGCTACTTGGGAGGGCTGGCCCGGGGAGGTAGAGGCTGCAGTGAGCTGTGATCCTGCCACTGCATTCCAGCTGTGGGCAACAGAGTAAGACTCTGTCTTTTAAAAATATATATATATATAATAATAAAGTAAACAAGTTTAAACTTACCACACAATCTAGTAAGCCCACTCCTAGATATTTACCCATGTGAAATGAAAATTTATATTCATAAATTTGTAGGCAAAAGTTTATAGCAGCTTTATTCATAATTGCTAGAAACTAGAAACAACCCAAACTTCTTTTATATGTGAATAAACTGTGATACAACCACACTATGAAATACTATCAGCAATAAAAAGGAATAAACTACTCATACACCCAATAGCCAGACTCAAAAAACTGTAGGATTGTATTTAATGGCATTTTAGAAAAGGCAAAACTACAGAAAGAGAAAACAGCTCAGTGGTTGCCAGGAACTGAGGGTAGGGTTGGCACTGACCAAAAAGCAGCAGAGGAACATTTCTGACTATATACACTTGTCTACATACATTACCCAAAACTTACAGAATTACACATTTAAGAAGATGGATTTTACTGTATGTAAATTAATTTTTTTTTAAAAGCCCTCAATTTAAGGTCAAGAAGATGCCGACCATTCTCAAAGAGTGTACGGGAAACAAAACCCCTCTTTATGCTATTATAAAACTGCTATTCCCACAACTTGAATGCTATATGCAACTAAGGTGAGATACAACAATGAAAAAAACCACACAAATAGAGAAGACTCAAAGAATGGCAAAAAAAAAAAAAAAAAAAATGCTGAAGAGAAAGATTGCTGCTTTATGGGACACAGTCTCCAGTTAGAAAGACAAGAACTGAAAGTAGATGTAACTGAAGTCTCTACAACCAGGAAAAATATGGATAGAGAGAGCATTAGCTTACTTGTTAATCCCAACACCAAAGACAGGGGCTATGGCTTAAAACTTTTGACTTTTGCATTTAGAACTGAAAAAAAAGGAAATGTCATATCTGAAAGCAAAGCTACAACATTCATTCTTCAAATACAGTAAGTGGAAAGTGGAGAAAAGGAAGAAAAGGTGTATGAAAAAGCATAAAAAAAAATAATACTTGGGGAAAATGTTTAGTCAACTGTTTAATCTGACGGTAACACCAGCTCTGACTTTTTCAGAAAAATGCAATTTTTTTTTTTTTTGAGACGGAGCCTCGCTCTGTCGCCCAGGCGGGAGTGCAGTGGCCGGATCTCAGCTCACTGCAAGCTCCGCCTCCCGGGTTCACACCATTCTCCTGCCTCAGCCTCCCGAGTAGCTGGGACTACAGGCGTCCGCCACCTCGCCTGGCTAGTTTTTTGTATTTTAGTAGAGACGGGGTTTCACCGTGTTAGCCAGGATGGTCTCGATCTCCTGACCTCGTGATCCGCCCGTCTCGGCCTCCCAAAGTGCTGGGATTACAGGCTTGAGCCACCGCGCCCGGCCAAAATGCAATGTTTTTGAAGAGAAAATGTCGCAAACTGAAAACAGTAAGAAACATAGCGTCAAGGAACCTTGCAGAACTAAATCAGATGATGCGTAATGAAGTCCATTAATGGTGAAGTGTAAAAATGCTAATAACTGTTATTATTTTAGTGTACTCTGAGCAATGAAAAATGAACATGAGAATTCTTAAGCTAGTATGGTAATCTCACAGATGATTATGGTCACAGGGCCATAAATGGAAAAGACTCAAAACCAAATGCACCCAACACAGTCTCTCTTGACCACTACATTATTCCATCTCCCAATACTTAAAAGAAACTAGCAAATTTCAGGAGCAAAGTAATCTATTCAATAACCACCAGATCAGTTCTATAAAGTAAAAAGGTGTTTTTGGGTTTTTTTTCCAGTCTGTGCACATCAGCATAGGAATTCTGTGGTAGGGATTACTATTTCGTGGTTGCAAGTGTTTCTGCAAGTCTACGAGGGTCTTACAATGGCCGGGTGATCTGGTTAAGAAATTTGGAAAAAATATATTCACTTCAATCCAATAAATTCTTATGAAGTGCCAACTCTTTAGAACACATTATGTCTGGGCTCAGTGGCTCATGTCTGTAATCCCAACATTTTGGGAGGCCAAGGCGGGTGCATCACTTGAATTCAGGTGTTTGAGACCAGCCTGGGCACCATGACAAAACCCTAACTCTACAAAAAAATACAAAAATTAGTTGGGCATGTTGGCACACCTGTAGCCTCAGCTACAAGGGAGGCTGAGGTGGGAGAATAGATTAAGCCTGTGAGGTCGAGATTGTAGTGAGCCATGATCACACCACTGCACTCCAGCCTGGGCAACAGAGCGAGACTCTGTCTCAAAAAAAAAAAAAAATCCAAACAAACAAACACAACAAAAAAAGGTATGACAACCATAAATAATATGCCCAGAGAAAGAAGTCCTATTCTCATTAAAAACAAGGAATCTACATACAGCCAAAGTTTTCTTCCTTCTCTGATTATCTATGTAGTCTCTAAATCATCTAATTCTGAACCAAATTATACAGCATACTACTCTTTTTCAGCCTAAACTTCAAACAGACCATAGGTATTCTTTCAGGAGAAAATACTCTCATCTCATTCACTTCTAGAATGTTAATGATTAAAGCTCATATTTTCCTATGGTGCCCTTTTCCAATTACAGACATAAATGGTTTATTTTTGTTTGTTTGTTTGTTTGTTTGTTTTTTGACACGGAGTCTCTGTCG
>NW_012115088.1:5015305-5053837 GCF_000951035.1 Colobus angolensis palliatus
AGAATGACAGTAGCCATAAGGGGGACTTCCAGGTCAGAGAAGCTCCAAGCAGCCTGACCAATACACCTTCTATATCTGTTTATTTAAAATATATATATTTAAATATGTATGTATCATTTTTTAAATCATTTGTAAACCTCAAATTTACAAATTATATCTTTTGATATAAAAGGTTTTCTTTATTTCTTTGGCTTTTTCCCTAAGAATTCAATGGAGAATTATATATCCATTGCCAGCAGAAGTATTTATCTATAATATTAAGAAAACCATTGTATAAAATTAAGCAGCCACTGGCTTTTTTTTAAAAAAAAAAAAAAAAAAGGTTACTTGGAAGCTTGGAGTGCTTACTGAATGCTTACTGTTCTAGAATTCGGATTTTAGGCAAAGATGGGATCTCAGAACTCCAGTAGCCACAGTTCACACACTTTGGCAGCATATCATCCAAACTCTGACCTCGTAGCTCTGAAATAAAACACACCTTTTACCCTTAGATGTGCTAAAGGTTCATAAAAGCATAAGATTCATACAGAGTAATAGTGGCCAATGAGGATACTCTCATCATCCACAGCAACCTGTTCCTGACACAGCACAGCAGAAACCTTCTACAGTTCTCCTAAAGGACGATAATAGCAACCCGATCATGTCTGACTTTACATACGACCTTCAAAACACCCTACCAGGCCTTGGGGGAGGAAAAATTCTTGTTTTAGAAATAAATACGAGTTACTAGTAGCCCAGATTTTCCTTTCAACCATAGCTATCTCCTTTAATACAAACTTCTAAGACCATTCTTCTCATTTCCCTATTCTATAACGCTGACCTTGTTTAAGCTTGCATTTCATGAAAAGACACTGAATACTGTTTTGAAATAAATTCAAAATAACAGCATTTGTGAGATTAACGTGAAAACTTTTGTGCCAATTTCTGAAGCTCTGTGGGAATAATAGTATTAAGTACTATTATTTTTTTCCTTTTTTCCTCAGGAGGTGGACTGCATTTCCAGATACAGTGAAAAGACTACCAACAGAGTAATAGTTACACCAATAACATATATAAATAGGACTGCTGAGAGTATAACATAGATTTTGCAGTTACTGCATAGAGGGACCAATAATCACAAGACTCCAGCTTTTAGTAAAAACCAGTTCACAGGTACAAACAGTTTCAATTTAAATGTTTGATCATCAGTTTCCATGTATTAAGTAGAACTATTCAAAGTGTCTGAAAATTCTCTTAGTAAAACAATTACATATCTAAGTGCTAAGGAGTTTTAAAGCTATTCCTTTAAAAAGAATCAAAGTGAAAACCATCACAAAGATCCTACTAAAATAAAAATAACACAGATAACAGTAAGACTTCTCCAAGCCATACTATGATTTCAAGATACTATTAATCAACATCAACATTTCTATGACTCAGTATTATCAATTATAAATGATAATCTTTTACAAATTATTTCTAGCCCTAAAATTCTATGACGTAATTATGTGTCTTTTTTAGGTTTCAATATGTGTAAAATACTGTTACATAGAAGTAGACATTGTAGGAATGAATTCAACATAGACTCAGAAGTAGAAGATGCAGGCCTCTGCTCTCAGGAAATTTCCAAATGAAGACTAGGATGTGAGACAAATAATATAAGAGTTCAGAAATCTTAGAAGAGAATGCACAGCTTTTATGCCCAAAGCTTCAACAATTTCAAAACCTGACATACAAGTGTGCTGGCTTGGTTTGGAAAGTTAAATGTGGCTTATTCTTCTATGCTGTAAAGCATATATAGGACGTGGACAGAAAGAAAGACAAAGAGTATCACAAGTGCTGCTAGAGACGTCTGGCTGAAGTGCAAGGCCGCATAGGGAAATACCTGGAGATGGGGCTGTAAAATACACTAGGCCAGGACTTTAACCAAGAGGCAATTTATAAGACATGGAAAAGTTGAGGGAGGAATGAAAGCAGAGTTTTAGAAAACTTAATCTCAAAGGGAAGTAATGGATAGATTATAGATAAGAGACCAAAAAAGCAAAATGGTGCACAATTAAATGAGGTAGAGACAGTCATTATTTAGTTTTTCAAGTCAAAATCTGCTACTGAGACCAAAGTAACTGGTTATCTATATCAATGAAATTCTCCAACTCTTCACCTTATTTTTCTTATAAAACAGCTTAAGTATAGGTTAGACTGTTTATTAAAACCTTTCACTGTATTTCTAAAGTGTCACATAACAAACTATATTTATATAAAAATCCACTTTAATTTAGAAAATTAGGACAGTATTACTGGTCCTAAGCCTTTCAAAAGGAAATTAATGCTGCTGCACAGTTTCATTAATTCTGTTGGGCCATAAGGGTGCTGTTTGGGTACTGACAGAAACCATTTATTGGTCAATGTAACCCCTCCCAAAACTGCACAACTTATTCCGTCACTCCCTGTGGGAAAGTCTGGCTGCTTATGTACTCTGTAATAAAAACATCCTACAAAAACAAAATTAGCATCTCTGATATAATGGCTACTAAAATATTAATAGTTATTAAATGTTTTCCAAAAATAACATTAAAGTCTCAAAAAAAGAAAAAAAAAGGGATAATTCCATTTCTGTCCCATTAACTACTTCATTATACACTTACCCATTTCTTTAAATTTAACAGGATGCCTAAAATAACAAACTTGAGCAACATTTTACATGCTTTGTGATTTTCTATCCATTATCAAAATGAATAGACTTCACTTGAAACTCAGTTCATTTTACACATTGACGTAGTCTAAAAAATTCCACACAAATTCAATTTCGGTAACTCAAGTAGTTTAAACATACGAAACATTTGGAAGATGTCCATTTAAGGAAGTCTGTAGTACAACTGGTTCTTTTATAAAATTGAGAGACACCAATATAAAGTGAATAAATATCCCTGATTAATCTGGCTTTCTAAGTTTGGATTTTAGATTTTCTTAAAGTGTATTCTTTTTAGATGGTGCTATAAAAATTGGCTTATAATGAAATTACTCCCATCATAATAGACCAGAGAAATGTAATATATTGCAACTCAGTTTTCTGATTAGTGAGGCATGGACCCAATTAGCCACAATGAGTTCACTGTGTCTTGCTCCCTGGCAGCATGAGGCAGCTTTAAAGACAGAGCAGAAGGCACACTTTACCATCATCCTTCAATTTAGATCCTACTTCTGCCAATGATTAATTTGAGATATCACCAACCAATCCAAATAGTCAATGTATGTGTTTTGGGGGGCTGACAGGGGATGCTATTACCTACTTCCTAGTAATACTGTCAGGTTTTCACAAGACAACCTGAGTCAAGCTCTGGGCACATAGATTTTTTTGTCCCAGGTCCATTATACCTTCTGTGCTTGCCTAAGGAGTAAGACAAGAAGCTACAAAGTACTAAAGGCAGAATAGTGCCTCATTAATCTTTTTTTCTTTTTTCAGGATTATAAACTGAGTATTTTATTTTTTGAGACAGGGTTTCATTCTGTCACCCAGGCTGGAGTGCAGTGGTGCAGCCTTAACCCTCTGGGCTCAAGCAATCCTCCCACCTCAGCCTCTGGAGGAGCTGAGACCACAGGGGTGTGCCACCACAAAGGGCTACTTTTTTCATTTTTTTTGTATGGGCAAGGTCAGGCCATCTTGCCCAGGCTGGTCTCAAACTCCTAGGCTAAAGCAATCCACCTGCCTCAGCCTCCCAAAGAGCTGCGATTACAGCTGTGACAGCTGTGAACAACCGTGCCCAGTCTTTAAACTGAATATTTAAAAACACACAAGGAAAAGGCGAGCGCAATTAAGAGAAAACACACAAATGACGAATATTATGTCAAAAAAATGTCAGGCTTCCTTTCATGGAGCTCTCTAGAAATTATTTCCCACCTATATGAGAAAAGTATATTTTAAATAGTAACAATTATGAAATAAAAACTTTTATTGTACTTCCATAAGTACATATCCTATGTCAAAAAAAAATCTTACTTTTTCTTGACATATTTATTTCCTTTCCATCATGGGTTTGTGGCAGCTAAAAGGACCCAGGCAGTAGGAAAATCAGCACACTGGGTCTTATTTATTTATTCCATGTTCTTCCTAATGCCACCATTTAACTATGACTGTGTCTCAGCCATGACTGCTTCACCTGGATATATTCTAAGAATACTTCATACGCCAAAAGATCAACTCTTCTGGAAAAAAAAAATCTAAACCTATGTAAGAAAAATAATGAATTTAAGATGAACACATCTGTTTCTTCCACGTATGTTATTTATTCCTTATTTCGAAAAACAAAAATACTTTTGTGAACGGGTGAGAAAAGGAAAAAAAAGAGAAGGAAAGGAATACCCCCTAAGGAATAGAAGCTACAATTAGAAGAATGATAGAAAGAATATGCAGGACATTAGTCAAACAATTAAAGAATATTTACCAGGAATAAATGGTGTGTGAATCAACTTCTTAGAATTCTAGACTAGTGATATACAATTAAAGAAAACGCTAAGTAAACCCACATATCCTTTGTTGTGCTGGGCAGTAATGATACATATGTGTTTAAATTAAGCTACCTTAAAAACAAAGGTAACCAGTCGGACGCGGTGGCTCACGCCTGTAATCCCAGCACTTTGGGAGGCTGAGGTGGGCAGATCACGAGGTCAGGAGATCGAGACCATCCTGGCTAACATGGTGAAATCCCGTCTCTACTAAAAATACATAAAATTAGCTGGGCATGGTGGCAGGCGCCTGTAGTCCCAGCTACTCTGAAGGCTGAGGCAGGAGAATGGTGTGAACTTGGGAGGCACAGCTTGCAGTGAGCCAAGATCGCGTCACTGCACTCCAGCCTGGGCGACAGAGCGAGACTCTGTCTCAAAAAAAATAAATAAATAAAAATATAGGTAACTACAACAATGTAAATGTACACTTGAAAATGGTTAAGGTAGTAAATTCTGAAATGTCTTTTCCTACCACAATAAAAGAATACAAAATAAAATAAAGGTCAGAATGGCCCAGAACAATCTCGAATTCTTATACTTAACACTGAGACATCAAATTTTTAAGATTTCTTATTTAACCTATATATAGCCTGATTTTATGAAAAAAATGGACAAGCAATTTCACTTACAAAGATACTAAAAAGTTTTAAGTGATTTATAGATATTCCTAATATTCTGATATAGAATATTTTACTATTGGCTAGCAATGAAAACTTTGATCTTATGAACACGAATCTACAGTTTTGTTGTTGTTGTTTAACCACATAAACAAATGTACTACGTGGGCAAACACTTCAGTCCCAAGAAGACATAAGAACACTACTGCAGCTTTTAAAATACACTTATAGCAACAGTTTCCTCAAAACTCTGATAAGAACATTTCTTATCACTTCTAGCCTGCATCACAGGGATCTCTGAAGAGAGCTATTTTAAAAACTAAGTTTTTTAAAGTGCATTATTAGATAATATAACAAAGTAGGTTCATTTGATGTTTAATAAGTAAAACCCATTAGTTTAAAAACTAACAAATATTCACAAATCTACACTGCATATCTTTATAATTTAACTCTAAAGTATGAAGGAAAAAATGTTATTAGGCTAAAAATCATGTTAACCATACATGAATTTGGGCAAGGAAAAGTGGAAAAGTTAGTGAGCTGGATACTGAGTTAATAAAGAAAACAGGAACAAAACACAAAAAGCCCAGACATAAAATACATTCATTTTGAAACCCTACAGACAAAAACCAAAAATTCCAAGCAGGTTTTAAAACATTATTTCTGGAAACCAGATTCTGTTCTAAAACTCTAAAAGAGCTCAAAGGTCATCCACTCATACAAAAATCACTACTGAAGCTCTCTTAGTTATCGGAGAAGAGGGAAAAGGAATATAACGCTTAGTACAGAAATTAGAATTTAATGCTTTAACATGTTCAGAAGCGCTGAGATTAGCTGGGGGTTATGCAAACTGAGCACACACAGCCAGCTTCCAAAGAAGCAATTAACAAGTAGAAACCAACCCTCCCCCCACAACCCGAAATCCTAGTCTTTTCAGAGAAGTGCACAAATGCTCGTTTCAAATCATTTTATGATTCAGCCTAGGTCATATTGTGTGGCTAGGAAGTAGGGGAACAGCAGAATTCATACACTTCTCAAAGGCACCCTTCCATCATTTAAATAAAGCATAGCTATACCAAAGCTTATTTTTCATGAAATATACTGATATGTATAAATGTGTACAATCTGCTATGTTTTAACACACAGGTAACAAATGTATACTATTAACACAATATGATGAACATTTATTTCTACCATTCCAAAAAGTGCCCTCATGACCCTTTACAGTTAACTCCCCACCCCATCCCAACCAACCATTTGTCTGATTTCTATCACTACAGCTTAGTTTGTCCTGTTCTCAAGATTCATATGAAACGAAACATACAATATAGGTCTGGCTTCTTTTATTTAGCATAATATTTTTGAGACTCATCCATATAGTGTTATCACTAGTTTGTTGTTTTTTATTGCTAAATAGTATCCCATTGTATGAATAATACACTGTATTCAACCATTTACTCTTCCCATGGACATGTGAGGTTTTATCCAGTTTGAGAATATTATCAATAAAGCTACTAGGAACATTCATGTAAAAAGTCCTTGTGGACATGTGCTTACATTCCTATAAGATTAATGCTTAGGAATATGGTAAGTATACTTTACACTTTACAAGACACTTTCTAAAAAACTGCCAACCTGTTTTCCAAAGAACACCTCAACCAGCAACGAATGAGATCTAATTTGCTTCATAGTCTCCCCTGCACTTGGTATTCTCACATTTTTTTAAGTTTAGCTACTCCATCTTATTGTGGTTTTAATTTGCATTTCCCTGATGGTTTATGGTGTTTAACATCTTTTCTTGTACTTTCAATTTTTTGTGAAGCATCTGTCCAAGTCTTTTGAACATTTTAAAAATTAGGTTATTTAAGTTATAAGAGTCCTTTATATATTCTAGATACAAGACTTTTGTGTTACAAATAATTTGTCCCAATATGTGGCTTACCTTTTCATTTTCTTAACAGCTCCTTTAGAACAGCACACAGCTTTATTTTTTATAAAATCCAATTTATCATTTTTTTCTTTTACACTTAGCACTTTTTTGTGTTCTAAGAAATCCTTGCCTAACCAAAGTTGATATTCTCTTGTGCTGAGTTTACTTTTAAAACTTTATAGTTTTAGCCTTTCTATTTAGGCCTATAAGCCATCTCAAATTAATTTTTATGTATTTTATGAGGGAAAGGTCAAGTAGACAAGGTTCATTTTTTCCCATACCAATATCCAGTTGTTTTAACATCATTTGTTGACTAAAAAACAATCTGTGGGTCTATTTGAGGGCTATATACTGCTTCATGGATCTATATGTCTATCATTATGGCAAGACCACAATGCTTTGATTCTTGAAGATTTTATAATAAATCTTGAAATTGAAGAGTATAAAAGTTCCAACTTTATTCTTCATTTTCAAAGCAAATTCTGAGTATCCTAAGTCTTTGCACTTCCATATGAATTTTAGTTCTAGCCTGTCAATTTCTATAATTTTTCACTCACTGCTGAGTGGGGAAAAAAAGTAGTGCTGAAAACAACACTGAAAATATAATCCCCTTGTCAAAATAGCATGAATTGAAAAATATATATATATATATATATATAATCCCATTTTCATTAAATCAAGCCTATATTGAAAGGGACATGCATTGGTCAGGTGTGGTGGGTCACACCTGTAATCCCAGCACTTCAGAAGACTGAGGTGGGCAGATCACCTGAGTTGAGGAGTTAGAGACCAGCGTGGCCAACATGGTGAAATCCTGTCTCTACTAAAAATACAAATATTAGCCAGGCGTAGTGGCACATGCCTGTAATCTCAGCTACTCGGGAGGCTGAGACAGGAGAATTGCTTGAAGCCAGGCGGCAGAGGTTGCAATGAGCTGAGATCAAGCCACGGCACTCCAGCCTGGGCAATAGAGTGAGACTCTAAAAAAACGGACACACACAAAAGAAAATGAGGGCAGGTGCTGTGGCTCACGCCTATAATCCCAACACTTTGGGAAGCCAAGGCAGGAGGATCACTTGAGCCCTTAAGTTCAAGACCAGCCTGGGAAACAAATTCAGACCCCATCTCTACAAAAAATTTAAAAATTAGCTGGGGCAGTGGTGCGCGCCTATACTCCCAGCTATTCAGGAGGCTGAGGTGGAAGATCTCTTGAGCACAGAAGGTTAAGGCTGCAGTGAGCTATGATCGTGCTACTGTACTCCAGCCTGGGCAGACAGAGAAAGATGCTGTCTCTTTAAAAAAAAAAAAAAAGGAAGAAAAGTAAAAGCATATATGCCAATGAGTTAAAAAAAAAAAAGTCTTTCTAAAAGATGAGATTACAGAAAATTAAGTTTTCCTTTTTACTTACCTATATTTTCCAATGTTTCTTTAATAAACAATTTCATAAGGAAAACAATTATATATAATAAACAAATCTATTGAATAACAAGTAGAAAAACAGCTCAGTCACCCTATGTCTGCATTTTTAACATCGCATATCATCCGTAAAGCAAAAAAAAAAGATATCAATAAACTGCAAACTATTAACTCTCATCGGGGCAGAGTGATTATTGCAAGAAGAATGAAGATTTTCACTTTTTATTTTATATACATCTATTAATGTTTGGATGTTCTATTATAATGGCCATATTTTAGGTATTTAAGAAAAACTATTCATCAATAAAAGTACATGTGCATACGCGTGTACATGTGCTATTAGTCGAACTGATGCAATAATGAAAAGATCATCCTAGAGGAAGGTTACCCAACTCTGTATGCCAAAAATGCCAACTGTCTGTCACCTGAATTCTAAGTTGAAGAAAAGCCTTTGCTTGGCTAGAAATTTGCAGTGGCATCAGGTGAGATGGCTGTTTCAGGAAACTCAAAAAGGATTCATCGTGTGTCCTTGGGAATCAGAAGGAAACAGAATATGCTATTTTCAGTAACCCCCAAACATAGAGAGAAATTAAAATTGAGGGCAAAAATAATGAGACTTAAAAGAAAAAGGCTGTATTTCAACATGTTTGTGATAAAATTGTTAAATATAAACATCTCGGGTCACTGTAATGTTGCTACTGGTGCTCAGTCCACATTTGTGATACTGATTCTAACTTCAATGCTGATCAGAAAATCGAGGTGAACCTGGTTAGAGTTCCACAACCACGGACATTTTCAGACTTGCTCAAATGTCAGACTACCTTATAGAACAGCATGAAATGTCACTATCTCTAATTTCACCCTATGAACAAGAAACCTTTTACTAGCAGAAAATAAGACCGTATTACCTACATGAAGCATGCAATTTTTTATGTTTATGAAAAAGATAGCACTGCTGAATTAAGCATGACTTTTCCTACTAATATCCATTTGCTCTTTTCACTTTAATTTTATCGCCTGACAATAAGAGTCACTGAACACTTAGGGAAAAATTATGAGAGAAGAACTGTAATTTTATTATTATTTTCTATGATTTGGAAAAATACTCTTCCATTCAACGTTAGTAGTAAAATACCTCAGTTCATTGGAACACTGTCTGAGAGTCATTATTCCATAATATACCAATAGTAAAGAAGACATACATAAAAGTAGAAACAGGGCAGGAGGAGGGTATTTCCAAATACAAAATGCAGTGGCAATTTTACAATACTCACCAGAAGGCACATTGTCACTTCCTATTTTAGGAATAAGTGTCCTCAAAATTTGAATAGGTCATTAGTAGGTCTCCTTTGGGGAGAGTAACTGATATTATCATATCTAACTTTCTTGAGTGCAACCATAGTAAAAAATATATTTTACACAGTGGCCCAGTACACACACACACACACACACACACACACACACACGTGTGTACGCACCTACCTTTATACTTGCCTAAACTCTGTGCAGTGCAGTCTGAATTTTTCTATTATATTCTCTAGTTTTGTTTTTAAGCTGGTTATAATCCACTAAAGTGATTTCAGGACACATTGGTTGATCGTGACCTTCAGTTTGAAAAATTCTATTACAGAACCAAGAGACCAGGATGTGAATAGATTTAATATCTTAGAATTATGTTAGATTATGAAATAAGTGCAAATGCAACACTAATTTAAAGGCCTATGGTTGAATGGTTTACTTTATTCTAAAATTTCCATAAAAAACAGAACAAAAAAATTCAATTTTCATAGGCAGGCAAAATCTACTGGCTTTAGCCCAAGGTAGCAGTGTTATAGATACAGATCAACACAACACTTATTTAATACTATTTCCTGTCAAAATCTTACTCAGGTGTATCTTTCATCTTCAGCCAGGGTGCTCAGGGCCGGCACTAGGAAAGCTGCCTGAAAAAGTCAATCTCATAGTCACTGATGATGCCAGAGCTCCGCTGGCCTGTTCCTGACCCCTGGAGCAGCCCCCAAGCTTTAGCTAACACTGCTAACATGTGATCATCAATCTAAATTTTGAAAAATATATATTGATTTTCCACAGATGATGATGATGGCTTTTTCTGTAGTAAATGTGCTTATGCATTGTGTTTTTTTTCTATACAAGACTATGATCAACACAGGAATAAAAACATGCTTTATGTATTTATTTGTAGGACCTATTAATCAAAGTTCCCTTAATGAGTCAAAAATCAAAATGAAAAAAATGAATGAAATATTCCTAATAACTCTTATATCATGGATCATATATACTCCTAAAATCCTGATTACATGGAAATTTTTTTTAAAAAACTTTTATTTCCTATCCACTAGAAATCTCCGTAGATGTCAACTTGACAAGAAAAAAAACTTACAATTCTAACACATTTATATTTCCTCAAAATAATTAGAAAAGGAATAGCACCTTATAAATTTAAGTATACATAAAAATTTAGTATTTAGTATATTAATTTTTTTAGTATCCAAGTATGTTAACATTCTATCTTTAATCATTTTGGCAATTCTGAGCCATCTTTCTAAGCAAAATAGGTTGAACAGCTTAAAAACAAAAAACCTTTATCACATCAAAATGTGATTTGAAATCACATGTTTCAAATCAAACCATCTTTTATGCTCCTGCCTGATGATCTGGAATTTTTAGTCTAGAATTCCAGGCATTGAATTAAAAAGAATGTTTCCCATTTCCATAGTACTGAAAATGGAAATATGTAAATTAGTTCATGGGCAGAATCATTAATTTAGATAAAAAGTAAAAACACATTAATTGAGCACCAAAAATGTGACAGTTCTTGCACAAAATCTAAAATGAGACAGCTGCTACCACTGGAGCTTATAAATCTAAATTAAATGGGCAAAAAAGCACAGAATTTTAATTATTTTTGTTTCCCAAGGAAATGACAAGCCTGATAGTCAGTACTCCAGTCTTTAACAATGATAACTCTGACTCTGATTTCCATAGACTGATATTGGCCTAATTACCAGTGCCAAAAGCAGTTTGGGTTTGAGAAAGAAGCAGAAAATTTCACCCAAGTTGGAACCATGAGACTGCAAGTAAAATGGACTAATTCCCTCCAGTTACTTATTTCCTGGAAGATTAAGGTCAGTAACATAGGCTTAATAGATACCGCTTACACTGCATATAAACCACCTGAATAAAATAGCCACAACCTGACCTGGAGCAGTGACTCACACCTACAATTCTTTGGGAGGCCCCAGGTGGGAGGATTGCATGAAGCCAGGAGTCTGAGACCAGCATGGCAACGTAGTGAGACCCCATCGCCATAAAAATAATTTTAAATAAAAAAGATTATTTTAAGTATTTTATATATTACAAAAAATATTTTTAAAT
The DNA here is from genome assembly GCF_000951035.1 of Colobus angolensis palliatus. NCBI lineage: Eukaryota > Metazoa > Chordata > Mammalia > Primates > Cercopithecidae > Colobus > Colobus angolensis. The sequence goes on from NW_012115088.1 coordinate 5,027,147, forward strand.
GTTGAAAACCTGACAGATATTTGGCTCTAAATTGAGGGAAGTAGAGTCACAGGTAGAAATGGGAAGGAACACCTAACCCAAAGCCATTACAAAGTAGAAGATCCCCGCACGTTTCTTCACAGATGGCTGAAGTATGCAAAATGCGCAGAAGGGGTCCATTTTTTCAAGGGAGATGGTTTGTAGCTTTGGTAGATTTTCGAATGGGTCTAGCAACTCCAAAAATAGTTTCATTGATTTCTTACCACAATCTTATGGTGTATTAATTCAAAAATGAGAAAACTGAAGCTCAATATATTTGAAACGCTTTCCCAAGGCCAATAATTTGTAAAATAACAGCAAATGAGAATGCAAGTTATTCGAGTTCCAAAGTCCCCGCACTTGTAGGCTATGCTAAAAAAAGACAACATAAAATGAAGAAATGTTATTCAATCAACTCTGCTAAAATCAGTCTGATGATGCTGACTAGTAATTGTGAACACGTATACAACTTTAACTAAGTACCAGGCACTGTTGTCAGTGCCTCATTTAATCCTCACAGCAACAGAACCAAATCGCAGACACCGTGATGATGATTTCCACACAGCTCCTAAGGCGCAGGGCTGGGTTTCAAACCCAAGCAGCCTGGCTCCTCAGACATACCCTTAACCTCTATGCTTGATGCCTTCCTCTCCTGAAGACAAGCAGTTAAAGGATAAGGATAGAAAACGTGGGAAGAAGTCTATCACAAGATAAATCGCTCAATGTTTTAAGCAGCATTTTACAAAATAAATATTATATGGTAATTCTTCCTTATTTTAGCTAAAATTTAACACCATGTAAGCCTAAATCATCAAAAACAGTTAAAATGATTTTCTGGTTTCTAAAAGATTTGGGTAAACTCAAAGCATTACACCCACTCTCCAATCTAGGAAAGCTTCTATTGTCCTTCCACTTCAATTCATATTTTGATAAGTATAGGAGAAACCCTGTGTTTTAGAAATATTTGTTAAACATGCATAGCACATGACAGGAAGAATCAAACCTTTCAAGATCCCTAATAAAGATTTAATATCATGCGGTTTCATACAATCTATTCAGTTCCCTCGCAGACTTCTGCCTTTTCCACGAATTGGTCCAGACAAATGCATTGCTGTGTGATGGAGGTAACGGACTGCCTGTCTTCCACATATCAGAAGTTCATGTTGTCACTGACATTTTATCTCTTCCTGCCACCATTTTATTTTATCAAAGACAGTATCTGGGAAAAATGAACTGCATTTACTGGTTATACAAAGCACACCCAAAGAGAAAAAAGTCATCTTTGTGCCCATTCAAAATTTTAATATATATTAAGATAAGTAGCTATAGAAGAAGCAGGATTGAGATTTTTTTAATTTAAAAAAATGTATTGGTAGCAAAAACAGAGTAACTTGTCCTTATCTTCCACATAAAACTTTGAGCAACTAAACTTCTGATTCTATCAACTGTTTCTGTATCATGCTTTAACCACCAGTTTGCATCAACTAAAACTCATAGAAAAATGACCCATGGCTGATTATAAATTGTAATGCTGTTTTCTCACATTAAACTTCCCACTGAAGGATATAAAGGTGTCAATGAGTATGAAGTTTATAAATAACTCACCAAGGCTCAAAAAAAAGGCAGTCAGATTAGTTCTAAGTGCTCTGAATATGCAAACATGAGTACTTAACATACAGCTTAAGCATTCTATAAATAAGACAGGAAACAAGTGTCAAGCGGGTTCTTAATGTAAAAGGAAAGAAAGTAAATAAACATCAGTAATGCCATAAGTCAACTTCAGCCTAAAGACTAAATAATTAATTATATGTGTAAGTTCTAAAATTAATTTCATTCTGTCTCATTTAGTAGAGCTGCATGAATTACTTTCCATTTACCTATGCACTTCATATACCTTTTTAAGATGAGATCCTATTAGGTTTCCAAACTCAGTTTTAGGGCAAATCTAAGTCTCCTTCTGTCAAGGCAAATTCTTAATTCATACTCCCCACTCGCACAGTGCCACACTCATTCACACACACACATACTTTAAATCCCAAATGACACTCAACACAAATAACAAGACTCATGTTCCCAAGAATTCCACTTTCTACTAATTTTTTTCATTCACTCAACAAATTACTAGCATTTACATTATTTCAGATACTGTGCAAGGCAAAAAAGATTTCTGCTGTCACAGAGCTTAGAATTGTGTGTGTTTATTAATGTTTCTCTCCCCTAGACTATATGCCTGTTACTGGTATTCATTCTGTATAGCACTCATTCTCTAAGCCTAATTGCAATATTACTCCACCACAAAACAAAAATGTTCAAGGATTGTACAGCCCAAAATTTTGTTCTTTGAGTGAGCATTTGTTAATTCACATATACCACATGAAATTTTCTTCTTTAAAAAAGAAAAAAAAGGCCTGGCACTGTGGCTCCCGTCTGTAATCTCAGCACTTTGGGAGGCCAAGGTTGGCAGACGGCTTGAGTCCAGTTCAAGATCAGCTTGGGCAACATGGCAAAACCTCACCTCTACAAAAAACATAAAAAATTAACCAGGTGTGGTGGTGCCCACCTGTGGTCCCGACTACTTGGGATGAGGTGGGAGGATCACCTGAGTCCAGGAGGTTGAGTTGCAGTGAGTGGAGACGGCGCCACTGCACTCCACCATGGGCAATTGAGCAAGACACTGTCTCAAAAAAAAAAAAAATGCCTATAGGATGAAAAAATGTATCTGGGACTTGCCTCAAAACAGATGGGGGAGTAACAGATAACGGTATAGTAGACTGGTTCATGAGCATTCATTACATTATTATTATTAAACTTTTCCATAGTAATTTTTTATAACTGTTTGTAAAGGGATATTTTGCCAATACCAAAAACTTCAACTTTTAGGAATTTCAGGAAGCTGCACAGAAAAACAGCATAACAACAGAGTATTAAAATGTAACTTCTATTTAATACACAATGGGATCCTAAATCCTAATCTTAACTCGATTTTAAATATCAAGTTTCCATTGTTTCAAATGGCTCGTTTGTTAAAGTGAAAGCAGTAGTGCTAATCTCTCTCAATGAAAAATGTACTAGGACTCTGTGATAAAAGTTATTACAGGGAACCCTACAAAGGTATAATACTAATGCTACATAAGCACTAATATTAATCGTGGAAAAGTATTGTTTCTTTTCCAGCCTAGCAGGTGAATTGGGATTGTTGTAGTGATACCACATAATTACCAAATGTAAAATAATATTTCTTTTGTTATCCAAGCTTATATAGAGATGATAACAGAAATACAAAACTAAACTTGAGATAATGAAGTATGCAGCAGAGGGAACAAAGCTAATAGGTTTTGAAAATATAACACATTTTACTTGACATTTCCCAAGAACCTCTGAAGCTCTCATGTAAAATCTGATCCAGGTACCAGGTGGCTTATCCATGTGCTCATAACCACAATAAATAGTATCTGTAATGGCATTTTATAGGTAAAATAGGTATCTGTATTTCTCATACAGATTAAATGCTTTTTACCTATAAAATGGACAAAATCCTATGAGTCAGGTATTATTACACGAGACTATTTTTAAAGAATACTTTTCAGAATCTGCCTATGCTTCCAACTCAGGGATAGAGGAGCGAGACTGATACCAAACCATCTTCTAAATCCAAATTCTTTTCACTTTCCACTATGCCAGGCTGCTGCTGCTGAAGGAGTTTATCATTTCATTAGTAGCACAAAACCTAAATACATACCGAAAAAGCCAGAATATAAAATAAGCTATTGTAAGGTTAACAGCCAACATGTGGCCTGGGAAATAAGCACCAGTTAGGATCAGAAGGAGAGGAGGGTGCTGAGGGCCGAGGTTGCTAAAAAAAAAAAAGGCTTCATCTAAGAAAAGTCAGTGCCTCAAGGCCATGAGGAGGTTCACCTGACACAAGCAGGCAGACAACTTTTTGACTCTGAAGATCACTTTTCACAATCAAGAAACTGGCAATCATAAATTAACTGGCTAGAATAAAGGGTTGTTTAGCATAGCGTAAAATGTCTTGTTTCCACAAGGAAGAAAGAGAACAAAGAAGTCTTGGCCCCAATGTGATAAAGTCAGGAAAGACTAATATTCCATGTTGGGAAAGCTTGAATATCTGTTGCACCAGGTCCACCAACAGTTTTATCTAAATACAAACAGCAGCTATTAGGCATTGTTGTTCAGGAATTCCAGATGAACCAGGGAGGGAAGCTAGTAGATATCTATTTTGAATGAAAATTATAGTTTATTTGTAAAAATGAATCTGATCCAAGTCAACATGGAGGCATTTCTTTTTTGACATAACCAAGATGATCAATTGGTGGGTACCAATTGGTAAAATTACTAAATGCTTGCACACATTCCAGAAGGGTTATAACTGATATGGAAAAGCAGTCCGTATCATAGAGATTCTTTTCTCACCCTGATTCACTATAGGATCAGCTGTGTTAATAATACTTTGCAATTTTATGTCACTTTTCCTGCTAAAAGCTCAAATACGAGTTGATATGGCACATCACAAACTACACAGATGGTACTCTGCAGTTTTCCACAGCTCTGACTGAATAGCTCATTTGACTTACTAATAAATGTTCCTATTTCAAGATTAAAAACAAATACGAAAAATTACGGAAAATGGTAGAAAGTCAATTTTCATACCCATTGCAGAGGCATCTATCTGAAAGGGTAAACTCTGGATAGTGCGCCCAGAGCACACTTTTCCTTCAGATGTTCGTGCACACAGGTATGCGCTTCCAGAGAAGGCCCATCAAGACACCAAGAAGCTGGGACATGAAGGCCAGGGCTAGACAGTGAATGGAACTGTGTTATCGCCTTTGTGAATGTACAGCAACCAGATCTAAGAGGATAACACCTCACCAAGGAGGGGCTGGACCAGGAATTATCTCTTTTTGTTTTAATCCCTTGACCTATAATTACTTACTTAAGATAGACACACTGTCAGAAGTTTTACTAGAAGTTATTGGTCTAACATACAGCAGTGTTACTGAGATTTATAAATCATATTTAAATTGGAATACTTGAAATCCAACATTTTACATGGTTATGTTCTTACAGAAGAGGGACACTAAAACCATCCTAGAAATTTTTTTTTTTTTTTTTCTGAGACAGATTCCAGGCTGGAGTGCAATGGCATGATCTCAACTCACTGCAACCTCGGTCTCCCAGGTTCAAGCAATTCTCCTGCCTCAGCCTCCCAAGTAGCTGGGATTACAGGCATGAACCACCACACCCGGCTAATTCTGTATTTTTAGTAGAGACAGAGTTTCTCCATGCTGGTCAAGTTGGTCTTGAACCCCTGACTGCAGGTGATCCGCCCACTTCAGCCTCCCAAAGTGTTGCGATTACAGGCATGAGCTACCGCACCTGGCCTAGAAACTTTCTTTATTGCTATTTGAATGCTCTGCTCATACTTCTAAGAAAAAAAAAGTTTATTCCTTTGAACTTCATAAATAGAGCTTCTAAACAGTCTTCTCTGGTAACTGTATCTAAGTATCTCACCTTTCCCTATGGATCTGGAAGTTTTCCATCAAGGAATTTAGCTATACAAAGTTTTCCATCACCTATGAGAACATCAGTGTACTCCATTTGTGTATAAACATGGGCAAACCTTTGCAAAATGTGAATTTATCTTTGAAACAGTCCAAATCTTGAAAAATCCAAAGAACCAACTTATCCCTATGGAAAAGAGAACTATTACAGATGATCAGATTTAATTAAACTGTACGGCAAAGGCCACTTAGATGGAGAATAACTAAAGAGACTTGCTTTCCATGGTGATTCAAGTGGTTCTGAAGCACCTACTTATGGAATTATATTCAAACTAAAAAAAAAAAAAAATACTTGATGTTGGTGAAATATGTCCAACCATTCTTAGCAAGAGCTTCATTTTTTCTGAGAAAATTATTGTATTTTAAGCCACAGTCTGAACTAGTCAAAAATAACATTTACGTCTTATGCAGCAGTAATTTTCTCAAAAGGGGTTTTATTTTAAATTATAATTAAATTAACCAAATGATTCCAACATTGAGTTATCATTAGATACTTCTCTGAGAAATCTAGGTATAAAAATCTTTTTGTTGAAAATAATATTGTCCACTTCTAAGACCAACACTTAGATATGTCAAACAATCAGTCAATTTTCCAGGTTAATGAAATGTGAATTTTATACACTTTATTTTTTGCATTATTTTCCATATGATAATTACAATACTCTATCACCTGAGTAGTTTTTAAAATAACCCCCAAATTTTTTCCAAAACATAAAGAGCTTTAAATCTATTGACTTAAAACACCTTCCTTTCAATCTTCTCCATATAACAGCACTGTCAGGTTCACCTTCTACTACCATGAAACCACAGGAATGTAACAGGGACAGGAATGTTGGTAGGCCAAATGATACATCAGATCATCTTTGTCCTTCCCCACTCCCATCCATTGAGAACCATTGAATCAGACCTACCAAGTGCTAAAATGTTAAGGGATTGTAATAATAATCATTCTGTAAACAAACAAAGTAGAAACACAGTTACTCTAAACAGTGAATAATTAGAAAACAATTCATAATGTATCCTTATGGACTATAGAGTGCTACATCACCCTTTGCATTTCTGTTACACCCTTCAATTGATAAAGGATCATAAAACCCTGACCATAAATCCTGAATGCACAGGTGGGTCTTGTCTTCAAGACTAACTTTTTTCATAGTTCTTCAAAACATCCTCTATTTGAGTTTAAAATAATCTACTCTGAATTATAATCCCAAATAACTAACCAAAATTTACTGAACACCAACTATATGTCAAATATCTATCACTGCAGGTGATTCAAAGTGACAATAACAACAGTGAACATTTACAAAAATTAGGACGCAAGGTCACACTTGTTCAAGTGACGGAGTTGGATGGCAATCCAGGCAGTGCTACACCAAACTGCCTTCATAGAACTGAAAAACAAACAAATACTCTTGTATTCAAGAAACTCCAATTTTATTTTATTTTTTGAAACAGGGTCTCCCTCTGTCAGCCAGCCTAGAGTGCAGTGGTGTCATCATAGCTCACTGTAGCCACAACTCCTGGCTCAAGCACTCTTCCCACCTCAGCCTCCTGAGCAGCTGGAACTACAGGTGCACACCACCACACCTAGCTAATTTTGTTAATTTCTTGTAGAGATGGGGGTCTCACTATGTTGGGCAGGCTGGTTTCAAACTCCAGGCCTCATGTCACCCTTCCACCTCGGCCTTCCAAAATGCTGGGATTACAGGCATGAGCCACTGCACCCAGTCAAGAACTCCAAATTTTGCTGGCACTTAACATATTCCAATAGAATGTTCCACAAGTTTTACAACTTTTTCTGACTTTAAGGCATCACCTTGTAAGAGTGATGAGGAAAAAAAAAAAACCTAATGATAATATCTTGAAATATTTTACTTTCATTTTATCCTTAGAACTGAAATGCCTTTTCTGAGGCACTTGTGTGTAACTTGTGGTACACAAAACACACATTAGTTACTTCAGTGCACGGTTTTCTTCTCTTTCTGCTACTGAGAAATTTCTTAATACGCAAGAGTGAGCCCTAATAGCACATGCAGACTGATGGACAGTCTTGCCTAGTAATCTCCACACTTCTCAGGTTACCAGGATTCCTGACGGGAAAGAGGATTCCATGCCCCTCTGTGCTTAGGACCACACAAAGGGATCTTCGAGTATTGTTCTCCACCATATCTATCAAAAGTCACTTGAAAACTCTCTTTAAAATTAAAAACAGATTTCTAGATGCATCCATACTTCTATAAATCTCAATGAATGAGCTCTTGGAACTACCACTTTGATAAGCAAGGTAGATAATTTATGCACTCTAAAATAAATGTATACACTCTTGGAGGAGAGACCTGTTCTATCATCCATGCTCTCATCACATAAAAAGCCCTGCATCTTTTTACAAAAGGCTGCCTTAATCTATAAAATGGATCATCCGGGGAAGCAGCACCATTCTAGTGCTTTCAGGGAGAACTGTGTTCATTATTACTTATAAGTGGCTTTCAGGGATAACTCCCTGGAAATGCTTGTGGTAAAATAAACAGTCCAAAAATACATGTCGGCATTATTTAATCAAGAGTTCTACAAAGTGTATATACATGAGAAGAAATAATAGAGAGGGACCATACTTTTTCTTTTTCTTTTTTTTTTTTTTGAGACAGAGTCTCGCTCTATGGCCCAGGCTGGAGTGCAGTGGCCGGATCTCAGCTCACTGCAAGCTCCGCCTCCCGGGTTTACGCCATTCTCCTGCCTCAGCCTCCCGAGTAGCTGGGACTACAGGCGCCCGCCACCTCGCCCGGCTAGTTTTTTGTATTTTTAGTAGAGACGGGGTTTCACGGTGTTAGCCAGGATGGTCTCGATCTCCTGACCTCGTGATCCACCCGTCTCGGCCCTCCAAAGTGCTGGGATTACAGGCTTGAGCCACCGCGCCTGGCACTTTTTCTTTATTAAAAAAGATAATTCTAGAATGTAAAGAAAAAATTTTTTAAAATTAACTAATGCCTTTCAGTCCTCCTCAGTGATAACCAGAGAATCCAATTCCAGAAGACTTCTTTAAAATCATCTAATTCATTCTGACTTCATGAATAATAAAAACCTTCTATTTGATACTCAGCAGCAACTCAAGTGTTATTATCCCCATCCAACAAAAAAGGAAATTTGGGACTCAGAAATAAAGCGCTTATCCAATGCAACAGGTCCATCCAGAGGCAGTATATACTTAATCATTATTAAACTTCTTTATATTTTTAGTTTTTTTTAAGAGATGGGAGTCTGACTCTGTCGCCCAGGCTAGAGTACAGTGGCGTGATCATGGCTCACTGCAAGCTCAAACTCCTGGGCTCATGTGATTCTCCCACCTCAGCCTCCCAAGTAGCCGGGACCACAAGCTTGCACCACTACATTTGGCTAATTTTTGTTTTATTTTTGGTAGAGATGGGGGTCTCGCTTTACTGCCCAGTCTGGTAAACTCTCTTTTAAATCATACAAATGTCCTCTAGTCAAGAAAAAAGCCTATAAACTTTTTGAAACATTATTTACTTACTATAGACAGCATCTTGCTATGCTGTCAGGCTGTAGTACAGTTGCTATTTATGTAACACACTGCAGCCTCAAACTCCTGTGCTCAAGCAGTCCTCCTGACTCAGCCTCCTGAGTAGTTGGGACTATGAGTACACACCACCCTGCCATGCTTGGCAGTATCAGAAAGTTCTTCTAAATGTCTGTCTAAAATCCCTTTAAATACAGTTTAAGAATGCTCTTTTGTGAACTAAAGAACACCTGGTCATTACAGCTTATATTGAATCACTTCATATATCTCAGAAATAATAAATCCTCTTTCTTCTCTTATTTTAAAGGAAAGGACAATAACGCTTCAACTTTCTACAAATTAGCCTGTGACAGACAGACGGTGGCTCCCAACATGACTGCAATCTCTCAACCCACATGCTTGTCTTATAATGTGTCTTCCAAGTACAGCTGGAATCAATGCTTCCGCCCTGCTGAATGCCTCTCAAGTACAGCTGGAATCAATGCTTCCTCCCTGATGAATCTGGATGGGGGATGGGGGGGGCAGCTTTGGACTAAGGGCATATGTGATCCTATGTAACTCTTGAAGTTAAGTCATAAAGGGAATACAGCTTCCTTGGAATTTTCATCCACTGAACTTCTGCTGCCATGCTGTGAGGAAGTCCAAGCGGTACAAGGAGAGTCCTATTTGTAGGTATTCTAGCCTGCAACCTAACCTACATCCCAGCCAACAGCCAGTAGGAAGGGCCAGGCATGCAGGTGAGCAAGGCTTCAGCTGACTCCAGCCCCCCAGTCATAGATTCAGCCCTGGTTTTGCGTCTTCCTAGATAAGGTGCCAGACATCATGGGGCAGATAAGCTGTGTCAATCATACCTTTTATGATTCTGAGCCACAACATTTGTGAGCATAATACCACCAAGTTTGGGATGGTATATAATGCAGCAATAGTAAACAGAACTCCCTGATTTAGAACTCAAGGAAAAAACTGAAAAGGAAGCAAAGAATTAAAGGCTGCTTTCCCTATATTCAAAATAAATATTCCACATTCTGTGCACTAAAGATCACTAGCTTTACTGATAAGTCTCTCAAATTATCATGCAGCTCTTATTAAAGGTACATGTAAAATGAGGAAAAACAGAAACATACTATAATATTTTCTGTCTTCATCCTATGCATAGGCCTCTTTAGGATACCTTTTCTCTGATGAAATCTCATCTCGGCCGGTCTTTAAGGCTCAAATCAAACACTACAGCAGCTCTAAGGCCTTCCTTCACCTTGCAAAATGCAGTTTGCTCACATAAAATACCTGTATAGCCCTCCACTCTAATACAATTTTTTATTTATATATATATATTATACAACAATTACTTGTCTACATGGCGTTTGCCTTCCTTAAACGTAAGGTCTTTGAGGACAGGGAACACTTCTTTTTTAATCTTTGTATACTAGTGTCTGTAATATAGAAGTCACTCATTACTTTTTTGCTGAATAAACAAACAAACCTGGTTATCTGATTTCCAAATCCACAGCAGATAAAACACAGTACTAGAAAAGAGGAAATGAACTGTTCTTTTTAAAAAGCACACACATGGCCGAGCGCGGTGGCTCAAGCCTGTAATCCCAGCACTTTGGGAGGCCGAGACGGGCGGATCACGAGGTCAGGAGTTCGAGACCATCCTGGCTAACACGGTGAAACCCCGTCTCTACTAAAAAATACAAAAAGCTAGCAGGGCGAGGTGGCTGGCGCCTGTAGTCCCAGCTACTCGGGAGGCTGAGGCAGGAGAATGGCGTAAACCCGGGAGGCGGAGCTTGCAGTGAGCTGAGATCCAGCCACTGCACTCCAGCCTGGGCGACAGAGCGAGACTCCATCTCCAAAAAAAAAAAAAAAAAAAAAGCACACACACACACAGACAGAAAGAGATAACACTCAGGGAACAAAGATGAAACTAAGACAGTAAAAGCCTAGAATTCTTTAGTGTGGGGTCTACAGTTTACAATTACTTAGTGGAGAGAGACAGGTCAGTATCTTAAAAGTTCTCACAGATCTTAGTGAATTTTTGCATATTTCAAGTAAGTTTAGTAAAGAGTGAAATACTACTCATTTTATAAGTATTTCTCCTAAGTGACTACTTTTAAAATTGGAGGTGCTTAAAGGAATGAAAAACAGAACCATGCAAAAGATCTCATTTTCTGGGGGTTGTATATAGTTACTGTTTTACAATAGTATCACTGTCTTTATATCTTTATATTATTTTTGTTGCTCCCCCTTGTTCTTAATGTCCCTGTTGTGGTTACATTTCAGATTATTTAAGTATTTTCCTCCCAACTGACCCAAGATGCCATCACATCTGTTTGGGCTGTAGCACAGAGCCACTCAGTGTGCAACTCCAATATTTTGGCAAACTCTCTCCAAGAGGCCATTTTTTTTTTTTTGAGACAGTTTTGCTCTTGTTGCCCAGGCTGGAGCGCAATGGCTCGATCTCGGCTCATCGCAACCTCCGCAACCTCCGCCTGTGGGGTTCAAGCAATTCTCCTGCCTCAGCCTCCCGAGTAGCTGGGATTACAGGCATGGGCCACTACACCAAGCTAATTTTGTATCTCCTGCCTCAGCCTCCTGAGTAGCTGGGATTACAGGTGCACGCCACCACACCCAGCTCATTTTTGTATTTTTAGTAGAGATGGGGTTTCACCATGTTGGGCGGGCTGGTCTCAAACTCCTGACCTCAGGTGATCTGCCCACCTTGGCCTCCCAAAGTGCTGGGATTACAGGCATGAGCCACCATGCCCGGCCATTTCAGGAAAATTTTTGCAAAAAATAAAAATAAAAATCTGAGTCACATATTATTTCAGGTTCATAATCACCTTAAAATCGCCCAGATTTGTTAAACAAAAAGACCTATGACCAGTGTTACTTTTCTTTCCATTCCTGAAGTCTCTTTTCTATCTTCTAAGTATATGACTTCCCAGTTTAAATATTAATTCCACAAAATAATATCTGCATTTTTTTTAAGCAGCATTTTCTGTCCTGGGGTTGGGAGATGTTGTCTAGATCTCTATGTCCCATTCAGAAAAGTGCAGGGCCTGATTCAAGGCCATTAGCCTAACAATGACTCTAATAGTACTTACTTTGAGTCAGAGGAGATAACTTCATTTTGTTTTGCTTTTTCCGAAGCTTAAAAGTTTCAAGTCAAGTGTTTTTCTGGAGTTATTCAAATGCTTGTGATAATTCTTATTGTTTTCTTGGGTGACAAAATCTTTCCTGCCCACTACTCTTACACCAAGGTTTCTGTATCTACAATTAAGAATATAATTATGAGGCCAGACACAGTGCCTCACAGCTATAATCCCAGCATTTCGGGAGGCTGAGGTGCAAGGATCACTTGAGTCCAGTCCAAGACCAGCCTGGGCAACATAGCAAGCTCTATGTCTATGTCTATGGAGGAAAAAAAAAATTAGTATGGCATAGTGGCGCACACCTGTGGTCCCAAGTTACTCAGGAGGCTGAGGTGGGAGGATCACTTGAGCCCAGGAGTTTGAGGCTGCAGTGAGCTATGATCATGCCACTATACCCCAGCCTGGGCTACAGAGCAAGACCCTGTCTCTAAAACAACAATAATAAATAAGTACATATATACATACATACATAGAAGAATATTAATACTACTACTTCTCCACTGGATTAGGTGAGTGAGACTGACCAGGTACCTCTCTCTGGTGTCTACTACATACCTATGAATGATTTTTACATTTATGGTCTATTTCTCAAAGTGAGAATGAACCCCTGTGCACACTGTGATTCAAGAGGGAAGAGAGGGCTCTACCACACACTTCTAGTAAGATTCTAAAGTAGGAAAGAGAAAAGATATGGTTAGGTATAAAGTAAAGAAGATGGAAATAATTATAGGACAGGGAAAGTCAACAGGGAGGACAGATGAAGACATTGCAAAGAAAAACAAAAGAAACAGAAACTTCCAAATTCAAAGTTATGAAGTAGTCAAGTATTCAAGAAACTGAAGTTACTATTGCTCCAAAAAGCTCCGGGAAATTTTTGTCTCTATAATGTTACTCCAAATAAGTGTTTGAATAAAAGCTTTCTATTTAGCCAAGGTGGCTGTAAAATTAGTGTCTCAATTTCTATCCCCTCCTTAGTCTGAGCCTAAAACAGAAATCTACTTCCCAGGAGGGAAAAAATATCTCAAGTTGTTAGATGGTAAATGTCTCATGGTCAGGTATTACCTTTTCATTTGCATCTCCTTATGATCTGCCAGTAGAAAGTTTGTCTAGGCCCAGACCTAGAGACTTCAGAAGGAACATGCCATGAAAAGGTCCAAGGATGCCATCATCTCAAGCAATAAGCTCTCTCAAAGGTTGGCTGTGCTTCTTCAGCCCTGATCAAACTAAGTAACACATTAAGAATTTAATTTCCTAACATTTCTGGAGAATCTGAAGTCTGACACCCCAAAATTGATAGAACTGCATCCTCTTCAGGACAACTGACTTACCAGACTCTTTAAAAAGTCTAAACAAACAAAACAAACCACGGGAACTGGTCCACCTTAAAAGAGATGAAAGGGAGAGGAAAAAAATGCAATGAGTGAACTTGATTAGATCCTCGTTTGAAAAACAAAGCTGTAATAGCCATTTTGGGGACAGTTGGAAAAACTGAAATAGAGCTGATATTAGATGATATTTGTTTTCTTAGGTTTAATAATGGTACTGTGTGTGTGGTTACCTAAGATAATGCCTTGATTTTAAGGCAATGAACTTTATATGGATGAAAAATCATACATGTAATTTACTTTGAAATGGTTTATCCAATATACATACAACCACACCCACACCCACACCCTGGAGAGGGTAGGAGGAGAAAGAAAAAACATTTATAGCAAAATTTATACAGGGATTCACTGTACTATTTTTCAACCTTTCTGTGTGTTGAAAAATTTTCATAATAAAAAGTTGGGACCAAAGAAATCCTTATTCGTCCCTAAACCCCAATACTTTTCTAGCAGGTTTTTTGTCAGGAACTGAAAACAAGAACACACTGAAATAGCAGTATTCAGCCTCTCGCTCTACCACATTATTAAAGCATCAGGGGAGCTAGGAGGGGCAGAGGACACTGCACAGAGCGCCAACCGCTTTTCCATCTGAGTCGCACAGTGTTTCTACGATTTAACATTCAGTTGGTTTGTGGCAGAATGTGAATAGACGACAGACAGATGGATAGGTCTTCTGACTTATTCTGCAAATAAAAAGATCCCACAAAATAAGAAATTATTATTAAAAGTAGAAATTTGGGAAGAACGTTGAGAACATTTTTACAAGTGTTGCCATAAGAATATATTAATGTGTGAACTGGAAGGTCTTTGCTCCTTGGATAGTTGTAGAATTTCATTATTTATCTATTAAGACATCAGCCCTTAAATGATGCCTTCATTCTCTTTTTCTATCGCTTCTTCAATGGAAGTAGTTAAGTGCCAACCCCAGTATACTTTCTTTGTATTTGGTTTTGTTTTATTACCTTTACAGAACTACTGAATTTCCCCAAGGTTTTCTTTACCTTTTTCTCCTCTCTCCACTATAAACTGAAAATATTAATCCCCCTTCTCACTCTAGTGGCAAAATATTCTGCAGGGGAAAATGTAGTAAGTCCAGGTGTGAAAAATGTCCAATTTTACTGAAGTGACAAAGCCAAAAATTTAATTCTTTATTGTTTCTGATTTGGAGGTAAGAAGACGGCCTTCCTTTTCCATAGAACACTTTTATTTATTTATTTATTTATTTTTGGTCTATAATTTTTTTTGTTGTTATTTCTAGTTCTAGTGTACATGTGCACAGCGTGCAGGTTTGTTACATATGTATACATGTGCCATGTTGGTTTGCTGCACCCATTAACTCATCATTTACATTAGGTATATCTCCTAATACTATCCCTCCCCTCTTCTCCCATCCCTCGGCAAGCCCCAGTGTGTGATGTTCCCCACCCCGTGTCCATATGTTCTCATTGTTCAATTCCCATCTATGAGTGAGAACATGAGGTGTTTGGTTTTCTGTCCTTGTGATAGTTTGCTCAGAATGATGGTTTCCAGCTTCATCCATGTCCCTATAAAGGACATGAACTCATCCTTTTTTATGGCTGCATAGTTTTCCATGGTATATATGTGCCACATTTTCTTAATCCAGTCTATTATTGATGAACATATGGGTTGGTTCCAAGTCTTTGCTATTGTGAATAGTGCCGCAATAAAAATATGTGTGCATGTGTCTTTATAGCAGCATGATTTATAATCCTTTGGGTATATGCCCAGTAAAGGGATGGCTGGGTCAAATGGTATTTCTAGTTCTAGATCCTTGAGGAATCACCACACTGTCTTCCACAATTGTTGAACTAGTTTACAGTCCCACCAAAAGTGTAAAAGTCATAGAATGTTTTTAATAAAATCTGTAACTGATCTATTAAACAACTTACTAATAACCTTTGAATACTTTTGGACTCCCTCTCTTTTTGTTTGGATTGTGTTATTAACTAAGATCAGTAATACAAACTCCCCAAATAGTTGGGTTTTATGACAGAAGGATGCTTCCTAAATTTTAGAATAACTCATCATTTTCTCTGGCCAAATCAAAGATCATGAGCATGCATGGTCAACACATGTTCACAGAAGGCCAGGTACAAAGGTTCATGTAAGGGGCAGAAATGGGGAAAACTGGGTTCGTGACAGACTCCTCCATTAAGTGTTTGAGGATATTATTCTATAATGCATGGGGAATTACATTATTAGAAAAGGAATATCTGGGGGAAGATCAATCTATTAATGACTCAAAGCAGAAAAGGAGGTCCTGTTAAATATCAGTCCAAAACACAGTTTTAAAATGAAAGCCTTCATGCTGTTTTCTATACACTCTTTGGGTGGATGGGAAAAAGAATAGTGTGTGTGTATGTCTGTGTGTGTGTCTCCGTCCTCACTATCTCCCCCTGTTAGCAAGCTAGCAAGGAAACAATTTCCTAAGTCATTCAGACAATACACATCATTTTAGGCATATATACAGGCACAACATACAAACTGTAATTAATACCAGATTAGTCGAAGAATTTTAGTTCATAGTTTTTCTCCTGACATTAAACTTCACAGAATGTCTATCAAAAGATCTAATTTATTTTACTAACAATGTTATAAAATAATCATCCATATATTTATGTAAACCTTACCAAAAAAAACTTTTTTTTTTTGAGATGGAGTCTCCCACTGTCACCCAGGCTGGAGTGCAGTGGTGTGATCTTGGTTCACTGCAAGCTCTGCCTCCCGGGTTCACGTCATTCTCCTGCCTCAGTCTTCTGAGTAGCTGGGACTACAGGCGCCGGCCACCACGCCTGGCTAGTTTTTGTATTTTTTAGTAGAGACGGGGATTTCAGCATGTTAGCCAGGATGGCCTCGATCTCCTGACCTCATGATTCGCCCGCCTTGGCCTCCCAAAGTGCTGGGATTACAGGCGTGAGTCACCAGGCCCAGCCCAAAAAAAAAAACTCGTGTAGTAAGTAGCCTATTCCTCTTGAGTAACAAGTATCATAAACTGACTACTCAGTTTGATACTTGATAAAACTACTAGTATCCTTAAAAATCTTTTAAGCTGCAATGGTATGTACTCACCACTCGTGATTTATTCCATACATACCTTCATTAATCTGCAGACTTACACCATGGTTACTCTGCGCTGATGTTTTCCATCTGCATGGTCCAAACATTTTCAGCATACATTCATACAACAACTCTCAATATTCCTGCAAGGTTCTCCTTAGGCTGCCTCCAGTTTCTTTCTATATGCATTTTTTTCTCCATTATACACTCAATTAATTCCTTTCTTGAAAGGAGTAAACACCTATGAAAACCTGTGGTAGTCCCAGAAAATGTGGGATTAAGCTCCCAGAGATACCGGAACCTCAAAAGGAAATAGGAAGGAGATAGGAAAGGGAACACTCTCTGTACCCCTCGGTGGGAAGGCATTGCCTCCCCTCACTCCAAGGGCCCTAGAGGTACGCAAGCCCAGTGAAGACAGGGAACTCAGCCTCTGAAAACCACAAGCCCCAGAAAGCCTTCCCTTGCCTTAGGACTACCTAGTCTTTATCTGATCTTGGGCGGAGTTGTGCCCCCACTTCTGTCCTAAGTAGAGGAAAACAATCCCTCAAATGCTCAGTCTGGTAACACAGACAATGAGGGCAAAAGAGCTCTGGGGCTTAGTGGTGCTTGAAGGGCACAGGCCCTCAGCATTGCCATCCTGTTCCACAATTAAGGATGCAGATCAAAAGGCTCTCTCTATACATGAGCTCCCGGTGGGATATCCTGAATCGTACAACTGTAGTGCAGGTGAGCATCCACAGCCTCCACCTGCTGAGACTTGTCCCATCCTCTATCTACCTACCACAGGTCCCCTCTTTTCCACTCTTCTTCCCTCCCCACCAAAGGTCAGCAGCTGGCCGCCAACATTCCCCACCCCCACCACACACAGTGAGAGGAGGCAGGGAACAGTTGAGGCCTCTCCTAGTGACTCCTAGTTCATAACGCCTGCAAGAGTCTCAGATCACCCTGAAACCCACATGCAGGGCCAGGCCAGGTGTGCCCAGGCCCAGTTCCTTCCTGCCCAAGCCTTTGCTTGCCTGGAGCCTAAAATCTGGGCTCCCCTTGTCTCCTGGCTCTCTTCTCCGCTAAATCTGTTTTCTTAAAGTGAAAATACTTAGTATTAGAAATGAGACAATAAATGATCGTAAGAATGCTGCTACTGATTGTGTGAGTGTCCTTTAACCAGGAAATAATGCTCCAGTTTTGTTTCCCAATGCGCTTCAACGTCCAGGCATTTTGTTGACTTTTATTGCTGTTGTTCACTGTCAATATATTCAGTCCACAGCGAATATAATGTCATTTTCTTGTATAATACATAATAGCTTAGAATATTCCACTCTATTAGGATCGTTAATTAACTGTACAACCCTTTGCTTAAAATAAAAAGTAGCACAGCATAAGGAAAAGATAGTCACCTGGTTTCCATTGCCTTCACTAGGTTTCATGACGTACTATCTATTTAGAAAAGAGTCCAGCGGTGCTCAAATACAATAAAATAACACGTTTTTGTTTTTGTTTTTGTTTTTGAGACAGAGTTTCGCTCTGGTTGCCCAGGCTGGAGAGCAATGGTGCCATCTTGGCTCACCACAACCTCCGCCTCCTGGGTGCAAGCAATTCTCCGGCCTCAGCCTCCCAAGTAGCTGGGGTTACAGGTGCCCGCCACCCTGCCCAGCTAATTTTGTATTTTTCGTAGAGACGGGGTTTCTCCATGTTAGTCAGGCTGGTCTCCAACTCCTGACCTCAGGTGATCCGCCCACCTCGGCCTCCCAAAGTTCCAGGATTACAGGCGTGAGTCACCGCGCCTGGCCAAAATAACATGTTTAAATGAAATAAGTATTTTTACATCACACTTGTATGAAAAAGCCTTAAGGAATCAAAATATTAATATTGCTTAAAACAGTAAGAAGAACACCACACAAAATAAGTCTCAAAACAATTACAGAAGTTGAAAATATATTGAGAAACTCCAAAGAGGCAGGCATTCTTAAAGTTTTAGCAATTTGACAACAGTTTTCACCAATCTTAAATCGTCTTAATATTTTCAGCTTACACCATTTTGATGGCTTTTATCACCACTTTCATGACCTCTAACACTGTAGGGTTTATAACAATATCCTTAAACAGGGAAAAAATAAAATACAGATATAAAAGCTAAGGAATGTAATGCTCGATCCTACTACAACAAAGCTCAGCCTCAGTCTTCTGAACCACAATGTTGTCCAGCAACTAACTCCAACAACAAATCAGCCGATACCTCACTTCACTTGGGTTAAGGCGCAACATAATTGCTTTCTTTTTTTTTTTTTTTTTTTTTTTTTATACGGACAGAGTCTCGCTATAATGCCCAGGCTGGTCTAAAACTCCTGGCCCCAGTTGATCCCCCTGCCTTGGCCTCCCAAAGTGCTGGGATTACAGGCTTGAGCCACCGCGCCCGGCCCATAATTGCTTTCTTAACAAATAGCTGGCTTCTTCACTAAGTACTTTTGGCAGAGTAAATCTGTTTGGTCAAGGGGGAAACTGTAGATCATGATCAGACACAATCTACATGCATGAAATCCTTAATAATAGTAACAGACTTCCCCCATAATCTTGATTGTATTCTTTTCACTACCACTCATATTTAATCTTCAACTTGAAGAAAAAATTAAGTCAGGGAAGAAGAAAGATAAAAGGAGGTAGAGGAGAAAGATATGCAAAGATTCATACCCAAAGTGAAGTGGTCAGAAGTTTGAGTCATTATTTATCATTTCACCCTTATGTCAAAGCACTGCGCAGAAAGTGGTCAGCTACTGGATTTTGGTCTTAATGCCAGGCACACCCTATGCTACATCCACAACAGGCTGCTGGCACAAGATGGCAGATGCAGGACAGCAGAACTGCCTCAAGCACCAGCAGGCCCCAATGCCTGTCTCCATAACTACCACAACCAGCTTCTGTAATTTCCAGAAATGCTATAATATTAGGTTAAATTTGTAGAAATTCATATACTCCCAACATTCAATTCTACTACAGAATTTCCATATTCCTAAAAACATTTTGACAATAACTGAAAGTTTTTCATTTTTAAGCATATTAACAGTACAATTAGAAATTTTAAGATAATATTAAATATTCTGACAAATGCTACTATAATACCAAAAACAAAGAAATCGTTTCATATTTGAATCATGAATTGATTTTATAAGCAGGAATGATCTGCTAGAAAAAGACAATCCTCATTTAGACCGGGACTTCAATGGGCAGAGATCAGTCAGCACCAACAGGAACTACTAGAACTAACACTCTCCCAAGTTAAGCCTTGGAAGGTTTTGGGTCACATTTCATATGGACACACTAAATGAATAATAGAAAATACCATGCATTATGTTCTCATTGATAACAACAGGTCTTCAGTCTCAGCAGCTGGAACATTATAAGCAATGCATGCTGATCCTACATGTGCAGGTGAAAGAGTTCCCTGAAAGCTCTCCGCACTGGGTGCAAACAATTGAGCAGAGACAAGAATTCCACAAATAGCAGAGCAGAAGTCAGATGACTGAATATATTATCAGCCTTCTTTTTGGGACTACAATACCTCAACACCGAGTCATCCATGCTACATGATTACAAAACATCCACAAAACATGCATCACACAATCTGCGCCCAACAGTTAAACATACTAGAATCAAGTGTTTTAAGGACGTAAGAAGTCAACTACCTTTATTAGCATTCTATCCTTTCTAAGCCTATTTCCTCTATAGTGCTCTGTCAATCTATTTTCTACCTATCCCCTACAATCAAGTTTTCTTCAGCTTTATTTTCTGAGCTTTTTATTGTGAGAATAATAGGCAACCTGAATATGCTCTTGCAAAATACACTCCCTACTCTTTTCCTTTTCACTAATGGAGAATTACTGATCTATGTTACTTCAACAAAGCACTGGGTAAGACAGCTAACAACAGGGTTCTACCTCTCACTGCTACAGTAAGAAACAGACAAGAGTACTGTAGGGGTACCTTTGCCCTGCACTTGGTTTTCAGTAAGCACTCAATAAATGTTAACTATTTTACTTCACCCATTATTATTCTTATTTCTTGAAAATTAAAAAAACAAATCTATTATTTCAACAATTATTAAAAACTGAGCTGGTGACTAAAAAAGCCAGAGACTATTCGTGAATCTTCAAATCAATCACCTCTGTGCAGGTATAAGCCCTCCTTAAGGCAACAGTCTGGAAGATGCCTGCTGATATAATTTGCAGGACTGGAACTATTCAAATCTATTCATCCTTCTTATGGACTTAACAAGTAGACTGAGCCTTATAACGTCCCACAAACATTTGCTTTATCAGATTCCTAAAAGAAAGACATTTTCAGATTCAACCATTCCCTCCGATGTTTAGGATTTATTTCCCCCACTCAGTGGCAAAGTTAATTTTTCCTCCCAAAGTTTTGCTCACAGGCACAGGACTCACTTCACTTTAAGCTTCAGCGTCCTTCTGGAAAATGGAGGTAACCTCTATTTTATAGGGTTGTGGCAAGAATTAAAGAACGAAGCACAAATCAAAAAAGCCTCTATCAGGTTGTTGGCACTCAATGATAGGTGCTATTATCATTTCTGTTATCATTGTTACTCTTCTAATACAGACCTTTTAGTTAAGAGCAAGAATGGGTCAGGTTCAATGGCTCATGCCTATAATCTTAGCACTCTGTGAGGCTAAGGCAGGCAGATCATTTGAGGTCAGGAGTTCAGGACCAGCCTGGCCAACATGGAGAAAAATACAAAAATTATCTGGAAGTGGTGATGTGTGCCTGCAGTCCCAGCTACTCAGGAAGCTTACGTGAGAGAATCGCTTGAACCCGGGAGGCGGAGGTTGCAGTGAGCTGAGATCACGCCACTGCACTCCAACCTGGGTAACAGAGTGAGACTGTCTCAAAAAAGGAAGAAAAAGAGCAAGAATGAGCTACATCTAGAAAAACTGACAACTATAGCAGAATACTTGCACAAGGCTGCACTTAGGAGCATTCCATCCCTTAGAAACCTAGGTGGTTAAGGCCCAGAATGAGTAGCCCTAAAGTGGCAACAATTCACAGGCAACGCCTATCATCTTCGCCCAACTGAAGAGTGCCATCCTTACCATACACCACACAGGACTCAAAGCCAGAGAGGATACAACATGATTCCAGAGGAAATACAACAAAAATAATTATAAATATTCATACCTTCATTAAACGAAATCCATTCGGTTGTAGGCTAATCAGTTAAGGGGACATTTAACAATATTTTTTATTATAAACATTTTAACCCTATTTTCAGGGAAAAGACAACCCAAATCCAAATCACAGTAAATTGTGCTGACATTATATGATTAAAATTACATGCACACAAAAAGAATATATCTTTGGTACTAAAGCAAACTGAAATGAAGGCAAATATGTCCCCTCCCACCTCCTCCCCAACCAAAAAAAGTGATCACCCACTCTATGTTCCCCCTTTAATCACTGGCTGTGGAATGGATGGTTTATAATATCAAAGTACACTGAAAAGGCCAGGACAGAGTACTCATCAAATGACTAAATGAACAAATGAATGAGACAATAGTTAAGTCAGACAAGAAAGCAAAGACAAGGTCAAAAAGCCCAAAATGACGGCCAGGTGTGGTGGTTAATGCTTTTAATCCCAGTACTTTGGGAAGCCAAGGGGAGAGGATCGCCTGGGCCCAGGAGTTTAAGACCAGCCTGGGCAACGTGGCAAGACTCATCTCTACAAAAAATATCAAACATTAGCTAGGCGTAGAGACACACACGTGTAGTCCCAACTACTTGGGAGGCTGTTTCAGGAGAATCATTTGAGCCTAAGACGTCAAGGCTACAGTGACCTGTGATCATGCCACTGCACTCCAGCCTGGATGACAGAGCGAGACCGTATCTCAAAATAATAATATAACAACAACAACAACAGCAAGACCAAAGTAGATTTAAGTTGGCCAGGGGAACTCAAATAATTCATAATCGGCTGCCTAAAAAGCATAAATTCTGCCAGAATTAACAGGCTAACTTCAATTCTCCACGTACCTGTCAGCTGATGCCTAGTTAAAGTAAAGATGTTTTCTTTTCCTTTAGAACAGTTAACTAGTTGCGAATAACTTCTACCTATATGATTCTGTGTCCAAAGCCTCAAAAACAGCTATGTAAAACACCACCATAGGTTCCCTGCTCATTTAATTCTTCTCTAGAAAATTTCCAACCAGAGAACCAACAGAAAATTGTCCTAGAATCAACATTTCCACAATCGCATTATGTTATCACAGCCCTGGGGAGCCAGAAATGTGGTCATTGATCAACATTTCATACAGTAAACACATAAAATCTTTGCCCTAAAAGCTAATAGTATTAGGATCTACCTGCAGACCACCTAGTCTTTTAATTTCAGTTGCCTTCATAGTTTACCTTTAAGATTTCCACTCCTTTTCATAATCAGTTTTCCAACAGCTAAGAGAACTACACCAGCTTCTAAAATATCATCAAAAGTCACATTCTCACCTCAATCTAGAAGTTAGCATCTAGAATCCATAAAGATGTGTTTTCTTTATGATGTCTGAATTGAAGGTCCACAACATTAAAATTGTATTTAATAGCTTTTCCAGACATTACTTGTAATAGACTTTAGAGAGTAATATGACATATTCTTTTCACAGCTTGCAATTCATAAAACTCTATTAGAAGCCTTTAAAAACAAAAAAGGGAAAACACAAACACTTGGAACACAAACACTTAGAACCTTTTTTGTTTGTTTGTTTAGAAAAGTAAGACATAGAGAAGTAATAAAATTAGCCTGAAATATGAAGGGGTACAAAAAAAAACTGAAAGTTTTGTTCCGTTTCCCCTTAAATGGCTTTCATTTTTGGTATGAACTATATAGTCTTATTCTTTCACTATGGAAAAAGATCCGGATTTGTTGCCGATTTTATGATGTGCGGCAATAAAAGACCAATACCTTAAAGCAGTGACTTATTTTCTCCCTCCTATTCTCTTAATCAAAAAGCAATAAAGCATGTAATACATATATTACCAAACACAACTATACACACAAAATATTAAAGTTAGTAATTTCTTAAATAGCAGTTTTTTCATAGCAATAAATAAGCATTAACTTTGCTTTTAAATATAACTTCGATTATGACACAATAATGGCCAAAATATCAAATGAGGGCACGCTGTGCATTTCAGAAAAATTATTTAAAGAGACAATCCCCTTTTTTCCTTTCCTTTACTATCCAATATCCTAAAGAGTACCTAAAGAATTGCTTTTAAACTCAATACAACACAAAATTTTTCCCAAGAAATCCAAGCTGTCAACTTATGGGTCACATTTCAACCTTATGTAATTTGAAACAGCTATGGTACCGAATCCTTAAATACAGGGCATGTAATGGAAGGACTGCTCACAGATTCTTGATGTTACTGAGGCTTGGAAAGCTTTAATAAGATACAACTACAAATAAAGACAACTAAGGAGCATTACCCCTTTATCCACAGCCCAAATCCCCCTCCAAGCCTTACATTTTATATTTCCAATAAAATGCTCTTCTAATACTAAGCCAAAGTCATCTAAATTATATTTAACCAATGAAGGGTTAAAATCCAAAAAATATTAACTACTCAAAACATATTAAATCTGTAATTGGTGAGCTCTTTTCTACCCTCCTGCTTCAGTATACTGACATCTAAAAGTCAAAGAACTCCTCTGTTTAAGACTGAAATTCCCAGGAGGAAGGAAGCTCAGATCCAGCCTGAGAGCACACAATGGAATCACAGCTGACGATGCACATCTTTTTCTAGATGTCTCCATATGCTTGAGAGGTTCCCCCCACCAAGCCAGACATTAGGAGACTTGGTTCTCTCTGCCACCAAGAATCTGAGCACATTTTCAAGGACTGTTGCAGAGAATTAAGTAAAATAATGTGTTGCTGTTAAGCATACAAAAGAGAGAAGGGCATACGTCAGAGTGCCAAATGATGGGGGGTTTTGAATGTTGTCCACTTTTGAATGTTGTTTCTAATACTCCTTACCTCTGCCAGTCTAAGTTGAAGTGTTTGGTTTACCTTCTCTCTTTTTACTACTTTATTACAAACAACATCTCAAGAGCTACAGCAAAATGCAATTAATTCTTGTCTACATGCACCCAAAATGATCCTGAATTGGGAATTCTCATGGTAAATTTGAAAATAGTATACGACAACAGAACACAGTTATAAGGTTTGGCAAATACTGTTCCCTAGAACTGCAGTCCCCCTCAATTCTTTCTTAGTAACTCAAGATTAATAAAAGCTTGACCTATGACATATTTCCCACGTAACCTAAAAGAACACACTCCCAAAATTAAATTCATGGGATACTTATGACAAAAATGAATAAATTTATTCTTAATCTAACACTTTTCATTCTTTGAACTCCCAAAGATTCTACAAATTCCAGGTGAGAAAGGGAGAATTACTTCTGTCACTGTGGCTAACCTCACCAACAAAGAACAGGCGCACACACACACACACACACGCTTCGTAGCAGCTGTTTTCTTTTTAAAAGACTGCTATTCCTGCAGAGCAACCTGTGATCTTTACAGAGAATCAAAGACCTCTGCTCCTAAAAGTCAAGAGTTGAGAAAGTCACTTGACTAAACGCTCAATAAACAGTTAAAACCAAAGATATCTCCAAACCTTGTATAAACCAGCAAAGTACACACACACTGTACAATTCAGCAGTGTTTAAGAAAATTAAAATTATTTTTAAGAATCTTTTGTGTGGGAGTAATCTGGCAAACTACATTGCACTCAGACTTTTTTCTGTAGACAAATATTCTTTGATTAGCTTTGCTCCTTAAATACCCACACTTAATGTTTCAATCAGTGATGCTTTAGTTCCCAACTTCATTTTGTTTACCCAAGAAAGAGCAAAAAGAAAAAAAAAATGCATACCATAAACCACAACTTTTTTTTTAAAATGACATCCCCAAACGTCGAAGTTTCAAGTGTACTTTGGGAATTGGCGCTCTAATTAAACAAGGAATCAGTGAAGCCATTATGAACAATGATGCTTTCCACTCCCAATAATCAGTTGGCGTGATACTACTCCGATGCTCAGGGTCCTCTTTCAAATTTCATTGTCCCCATTCTGGCGTAGCTGAGTGAAACCGAGATAGAGGCAAAAGGGTAACTTCTGTATTCTGTGACCCTCAGCATGTAAACCGGACGCTGAGGTCCAGGACATGATCACTACAGCATATGCCATTTTAGAAACCGGCCTCGGGGAGTTACTGCCACATCCTGAAGTGGCTTTAGACTTCGTCGTGTATAAGACAACGTCTATTTCGGTACGAAAGGCATACAGGACCTCGAGTGCCGCGGCATGCCTCTCCGGGTCGGAGCCCCTCTAAGTGACACAACCCCAGAGATCAAAGAGCGGGGGTGACTTGGGGATGGACAAGAGTAGCCGGCTCTCGGCGTCTCCATGACTCCCCCGCCCCGCATGCAACTCCGCTTTAACTGGTCCGGAGAAACCCCGCCCCCTTCCTTCCTCTGGTCCGCACGATTGGCTCACCGACACCCGGCAGGTCAGCTCCCCGCCTTCGATTGGCTCACTGCCCCATCAGTCAGACGCAGCGAGATTCGGGTCGGTGGGAGGGGAAGGCGTCGGAGGTGGTGGAGTGGGAGTGGGATTAGAGGACGAGGTGGCGAAGGAAGGTGTTCAGGCTCGGTCTCCGGTTTGGGAAAGTTTCCCCTACCAGTGACGGACCCAGAACGCGGGAGGCCCAGTCCAGCTCCGGGCCAGCGGAAGGGGGCTCCGGTCCCCGATTCCCGCCCCTCGGTCCCGCAGGCCCCGGAAACCACTAGAGGGAGGGGGAGAGGGAGGGGCCATCTAACCAGGGACCGACCCACCCCCGGTCTCGGAAGAGGCGCCTCTGGGACTCCCCCGAGGGGAGGAGG
>NW_012115088.1:5055172-5067932 GCF_000951035.1 Colobus angolensis palliatus
CCTCCTCCTCCGCGTCTCCGCACTTGCGGAGAGACAGACCGCGCGAGCTCGCGAGCAGGGGAGGGGGCTCGGGAGCCAGGCCGTCCCTCCCTCTGCCTCCCCGGCAGTGGCCGCAGTCCTGTCACCGGGAAAAGGACAGGGCGGAAACTTGCCTCTCTTGCCCCCGAGGAAGGGGCAAAGGTGGACGCAGGGTTGTCTGGGGAGCAGCCCCTGCCCGCCGGGTCCGCAGCATCTCGGTCGGCAGAGTCCTATGAGAAGGCGGCCCGGGGAGGGCTGAAGAAGAGTAAGGGGACGGGGACAAAATGGGTGACTGTGGTAGAGGGAGAGTGACCTAGGGGTGACTGGAACTGAAGAGAGAGTCAACAGAGGACTTCATGGGAGGGCAAAGGGCAATGCCAAAAAGAAAACTAGCGACTGGGACGGGCCCGGGCCGCCGAGTTAGAGACAGTGGGGCCTGGGGGCTGCAGAGGCAGGGAAGGTGCCCCAAGACGAAGATCGGGGAGAGCCGAGTCCCAGGGTCGCCAGGAGAGGACCCTCCCGCCCGTCCGGCCGGGCCCCTCGGCCAGCAGCCTGCACCCCCTCGGGCGCACCTCACCCCACCCAACTCCCGGTCCTGCCGCTGCTCCCGGGAGGCGCCCCGCATCCGTCAAGTCCCCTACGGCTCCAACAGGGAGAGGCTTCTCACATTGCAGTTGTATCTCCAGAGGGGATGGAGAGGCGCAACTGTGGGAGCTGGAAGGGGCACCACCCGGCAATTGCGGGATAAAGCAAATGCTGCGCACAGGGTATAAAACTTAACCTGGTTGAGAATTCTCGGCACATCATGAAATCACAGAAGTTTTTATTGGCAAGTCCATTCTCTAGACATCCGTGAAGAAAGTACTGAGGGGACTCCCGTAGGAGATTGGCACTAAAAATGCGAGAACCCCTATTTAAGTGTTACTTAGACGAATCTGTTTTACGCTTTGGAAAAGCAAGTTTTTTTTCTAACTTATACGGTAATTAGTTGAAAAAAATCAACTTTTGTTTGATGGCAGTTATCAAATTATGAGAGGAACATACTCCCTGATTTTAATCTTATGATGAGAAAGGTCACTTGCGGTAGACAATGTAATCATGGGGTGGGGGGGTCAGTTAAAACATTTGTTTGTCAATTTAATTATTGAACAACTATGTGATGAAATGTTTCATTCTTACTGTTTGCTCTCTTCTAAATCCCTAAAATATTATAGCTACCACAAATGTCTAATATAGGTCAAGCATATTACGTAAGAGTGTTTATTGAACACTTATTATGTATCTGACTGTGCTAGGTGATGTATATCCGCTATAGACCTTAATCCTCAAACCTTCCGAAGTCATTACCGCTTTTCACTTCACACAAAAAAATTGAAGCTAAAAGAAGTAATTTGCCCAGGGTCACAGCCAGTAGTGGGAGAGGATATGAGCCCAGTTCTGGTGAGCTCCAAAGCCCATGCTTTTAAATGTGTCTTCATCCTAAAATTTGTGGGTGTACCACCAATTTTATTAGGCAAAAGAATAAAAAAAAATGTGGGGTGTGTGTGTGTGTTTGTGGATAGAAAATGCTTGGAAGCCTATAACAAATGTTAGCGCTGGAGATTGTAAGAAGTGGGTGATGAGGCACTTCCACTTTTTATTTTGCACACCTATCTAACGTTTGAAATGTTTGCATAGACTATATATTAATGTATATTTTTAAAGATTTTTTTTTTTAGCTAGCTAGAATAATAGAATTATGTTCCCAAAGCGTTGAGAGGAAATAGAGAGTTTGTTTATGGCCTGTCTTCTGCTAATACCAGTCTGTAACTTGTCTACAATGGGGTAGTAGTCACCTGAGGTTTGTCACAATGCTGAACTCCGGATTTGCTTTCCTGTCCTCACCCCCAACTGTGAGTTATCAGTAGTAGTGATAATAAATAAATAAATAAAAATTAAAAAAAAATTCTCCTTCTTGCTTGCTATCCCTCCCATTTTGGCGGAATTCCAGAGTTCATCAGTCCTCTGCAATCATAGATTTCACACTTTTTAAAACTACCCATGATACCTCTGCAAACAAATAACTCCCCCCATTGCATTCCCATATTACCCAATAAAACGTCTTACAACAGCTGAAGACTGTTTTCTTACAAGAAATAAACGTCTGATAACATAGTAGATGAGCTCCATGCCCAAGTGCTACTCAATTGCCTGTGCTTGAATTGTGTGACTTAAACGCTCTCTAGTACCATCTCTGGGCGCCCTCTAAACTTCAGGCTCTTGCTGTCACAGTAGTCTGTCTTGCACTAGAGTTGTTGATGTATTTGTCTTTCTCTTTCACTAGATTGTAAGTTCCGCAGAGCCCAAGACCTAGTCTTGTTCTTGTTTGTACATGCTACAGCACTTAACAAAAATTGTATGATGTCTGTTGTTTCATTGAATTTGTGAAATATAAATAATAGTATCTATTCCAGTCCTCATGTCCTCTTCCCCACGTCATCCTCCAATCCCTTGTTCATAAAACATGTTTATAAAAAACATTTTCCATACTTTGAAAGAACTTTGATTCCCACGGGACCTCGCAACAATTGTTTATTAAAACTAACCATAATTTTTAGTGAATCATTACTGTGATAATGTAAAATGAAAAGGTAGAAAAGGCAGTAAATAAGTTGACTTAATGACACAAAATAAGAAAGGAAGAAGAAGGAAAGAAAAAAGAAGGCAAAGATATAGGAACTAAGTATATTACTGAGAGAACAACAATAAGGAAAAAATATGTGGGTGCAGATCTTAAAGGGGAAGGAAATTATTGAAATGTAGTGGAAGTAGAAACAACATACCATGAATGGATGAGGCAAGGAAACACCAAAAATGTCAACAGAATCATAAATGCAACATGGAAAAGTAAAGAAAATCACAAATTATATATTTAACAATATAACCGAGGAATAATCAGAACAATATGACTGCTATAAGACAAGAATTTCTATTTTTGTCTGCCTTTTCTTCCACAGTTTTCAAAGTACTCACTTTTTTCATAAGTAAACTGCATGAAAGTGGGAGATTCTATACTATTTTTGGGTTAACGCTACTAGCATACATCATGAGATTAGAGGTAACAGTATGGTAAAAAGAGCTATAGAATATAAGCAAATAAATATGATGTTAGCTATCAAGCTCTTTAAACAAATGTAAGGGAATATTATTATGTCAGCTAAATCTGTGTGTAGCATAGTTATCTCTATTTCGGTGCACTCGTAAATTGCCAAAGCAAAAATCTATAGTTAATTCTATTAAAATGTAATTATGGGGTGGGGGCGTCAGTTAAAACATTTGTTTGTCAATTTGATTATTGAACAACTGTGTGATGAAATGTTTCATTCTTATTGTTTGCTCTCTTCTAAATCCCTTAAATATTATAGCTACCACAAATAAATGTCTAATATAGGTCAAGCATATTACAAAAATTTTTTCCTTACTGAAGTAGTCATTATGTGTACATTATTCCCATTTTACGTACAATAAAGCTGAGCTTCAGAGATGTCAAGTAAATTAATGCAAAGTCATAGAACTGTCTTCACTGCATACCTAGGATTGTGTTAGGATTCTACTCTTCATCACCTGTATCTCTGCTACTCTAAGAAACACATTGGCTGGGCACGGTGGCTCATGCCTGTAATCCCAGCACTTTGGGAGGCCAACATGGTAAAACCCCATCTCTGCTAAAAAATAAAAAAAAAAAATTAGCTGGGTGTGGTGGCGCACACCTGTAGTCCCAGCTACTCGGGAGGCTGAGGCAGGAGAATGGCTTGAACTGGAAGTCAGAGGTTGCAGTGAGCCAAGATCACACCACTGCACTGCAGCCTGGTGACAAAGCAAGACTCTGTCTCCTAGAACATAATGCATACTCAATAAATGATCGTGAAAAGAATGAATAAATTAATGAATGGGCTCCCTTCAAGTCATACTGTACACTGTCACAAGATTCATCCCCTTTTTGTTTTTTGTTACTTTCCCACTTGAAAACACTTAATGATCCTTCATTACCTATGGAATACAATTCAAATCCTTCACCTTATATTAAGAACCTCTTTGATAATGCCCCTAACTACTTTTTCTATTCATACCTCCCTTATTTCTCAAACAAAAGCAAATATTAATACACCCACACTCATTTCAGGATATTCTGGAATGAGATTGACATGAGTTTCAATCTTGGCTCTTACTAACGGCGTGAACTTGGGCAAGTTATTTTGCATCTCTCAAATTTTATCAGTGCAATAAGACAAGAAAATGAATTGGAAGGAGATGAAACCAAACTTACTAATGATGATATAGTGTATGTATAAAATTCAAAAGAATCCATAAACTACTAAAATGAATGTAGGATCACAAGGTACAAGGTCAATTGTATTTCTTCTGTATGTTAGCATGAAACAACTGGAAAATGAAATTTTTAAAATGCCATTTACAAAAGCATTAAAAAAAATCAAAATTTAGGAATAAATTTAATGAAAGATGTTGCATGATCTCTACATCAAGAAAAAAAATTGCTAATAGAAATTCACAATGGCCTAAAACAGAAATAGACTGGGCACAGTGGCACATGCTTGTAGTTCCAGCTACTTGGGAAGCTGAGGCAGGAAGATCACTTGAGCCTAGGAGTTGCAGACCACCATGAGCAACATAGCAATACCGTGTCTCTTAAAAAGTTACTTATTTTTTTTTTTTTGGTGACATGATCTTACTCTGTCACTCAGGCCGGAGAGTGCAGTGGCACAATCACAGCTCACTGCAGCCCTGACCTCCCTAATAGTCAAGAATACAGGTGTGTGCCACCACACCCAGCTTTTTTTTTTTTTTTTGGATTTGTTTTGTAGAGATGGGGTTTCACCGTCTTACCCAGGCTGTTCTTGAACTCCTGGGGCTCAAGTGATCTGACCCCCTAAGCCTTCTAGAGTGTTGGGATTACAGGCAGACACCATCATGCCAGGCCAAAAAATTAAATTTTTAAAATGAGAGATGGGACCAAGTGTAGTGGCTCATGCTTGTAATTCCTGCACTTTGGGAGGCTGAGATGGGAGCAAAATCTTGAGGCAAAGATTTTGAGACCATCCTGGGCAACAAAGCAAGACTCCATTTCTGTTTTAAAAAACAGTATTAAGATGTCATCAGTATTAAGATGTCAACACTTCGCAATGGATCCATAGATTCAATGCAATCCCAATCAAAATCCCAGCAAACTTTTTAAGTAAAAATTGACGTACTAATTCTAAAAATTATATGCAAATACATATTACCTAGAATAGCCAAGACAAACTTGAGGAAACATGAGTTGAATAATTTACACTGCCGGCTTCAATATTTACTATAAAGCTATACTAATTAAGACAGTGTGATATTGGTGTAAGAATAGACAAACAGATCAATGGAACAGAATAGAGAATTTGGAAATAGGCCCGCAAACTTTATAGTCAATGAATTTTGTACAAAGTTGTCAGATAAATTCAATGGAAAAAGGAAAGTCTTATCAATAAGTAG
This sequence comes from Colobus angolensis palliatus, assembly GCF_000951035.1. Classification (NCBI taxonomy): domain Eukaryota; kingdom Metazoa; phylum Chordata; class Mammalia; order Primates; family Cercopithecidae; genus Colobus; species Colobus angolensis. Next base: position 5,060,714 of record NW_012115088.1, read on the forward strand.
TGCTACAACTAGATATCAGTATGGAGAAAATACTGACCTTCTTACCGCACACAAGAATGAATTCAAGATGGATCATAGACTTAAATGATAAAACCCAAACTATAAAGCTCCTAGAAGAAAACATCGGCCATGCTTGTATTCCAAGCACTTTGGGAGGCCAAGGCAGGAGAACGGCTTGAGCCCAGGAGTTCAAGACCAATCTGGGCAACATGGTGAAACTCCATCTCTAAAATAAATAAATAAATAAATAAGTCAGGTGTGGTGGCATACACCTGTAGTCCCAGCTGCTTGGGAGGCTGAGGCAGGAGGATCATTTGAGCCTGCAGTGAGCCACTGCACTCCAGCCTGAGCAAGAGAGCAAGACCCTGTGTGAAAGAAAGAATGAAAGAGAGAGAGAGAGAAAGAGAAGAAAGAGAGAGCAGCCAGGTGCAGTGGCTTATGCCTATAATCCCAGCACTTTGAGAGACCAACACAGGAGGATCACCTGAGGTCAGCAGTTCGAGACCAGCCTGGCCAACATGATGAAACTCCATCTCTACTAAAACACAAAAATTAGCTGGGCGTGGTGGAGCATGCCTCTGATCCCAGCTACTTGGGAGGCTGAGGCAGGAGAATCACTTGAACCCAGGAGGCGGAGGTTGCAGTGAGATGAGATTGTGCCACTGCACTCCAGCCTAAGTGACAGAGTGAGATTCTGGTCCAAAAAAAAAAAATTGACAATATCAAATATTGGGGAGAATGTGGAGCAATTAGAGCTCTCATTCTTTGCTGGCAGGACTGTACAAACACCTTGGAAAACACAAACTTCCTCATGAAGTTAAGCATACACAATTCTACCCTACAGTTCTCCTAGGTATTTATCTAAGAGAAATGAAAACAGATGTTCACCAAAAGATTGTATAGAACATTAACAGGAGTTTTATTCATGATAGTGAAAACCTGGAAACTTGTTTCCATCATCAAGTTATGTGGAGGAACAAATGTGGTATATTCGTACAATGGAACAGTATTCAACAGTAAAAGGAACAAATTACTGAAATATGCAATAACATGAATGAATTTTAGAAGCATTTTGCTAGGCAAAAGTAGTCATATGAGTGCATTCTGTACAATTCCATTTATGCTGGAATACTACAAGCGCAGGCAAAATGAATGTATAATGATGAAAGTTGATGCTAGGGTTGTGGGCACTGCAGATGGACTGGAAAAAGGGAACACAGAACTTTGGAGGGATGAAGAAATATTCTGGGATGATGAATATTGATCTAGGTGATAGTTACATTTTGACAACCCATTGTCAAAAACATACTGAGTTGTACCCTTAGGATTTGTGTATTTTGGTATTAATTTATACAAATTATACCTAAACAAAGTACTATTAGCATTTAAAAAAATTGAGTAAGAGGAAAATTCTCCAGTATAATGAAGTATATTTACAGAAAGCCTATAACAAACATTGTACTCAATGTTGAAACATTTATAGCTTCCCCCTGAGATTGGGAAAGAGAATTGCAAATAGTATGTCCAGTATTAACATTTGTAACCAACATTGTACAGGCAGTTCTAGCCAATGTGATAAAAGGAAAAAAATAGCATAAAGATTGCTAAGGGAGAAATAGAACTGTCATTATTTACAGATGACATGAATGTTTATGTGAAAAAATCCAAAGGACTCTACAAACTATTAGAATTAAATGTAATAAGATCTCTAGAATGAGAGGTCAATATACAAAAATTAATTGCATTCCTATATATTAGAAACAATTAGAAAATGAAAATTTGGCATGTACATTGAAAACTGTTTGGCAATATCCATTAAAGCTGAGCATGTCTCCTGGGTGACCTAATAATTCTGTTCTTTAGTGTGTATGCTATAGAGTACTTCAACAGAAGAATGAATGAATTACAGCATTTTTGTTCAATGGACTACTATACTGAAGTGAAAATGAACAAACTATAGCTTCACACGATAACATGTATAAATCATATAGAAATAACCTTGAATAAAAGAAACCAGATACAAAAGAACACTACTATATGATGCTATTTACATAAAGGTCAGACAGGCAAAACTAATCTATGGTGATAGATACCAGGATAGTTGTTACATTTTGCCAGGTAGGTGGGGCCTAGGAAGGCACATGGGAGAGATTTGGGGATTCTGAGAATATTCTGTTTCTAATACGAGTTGAGGTTACATGGACATGTTCATTTTATGAAACATTTGTGCACAGTTTATTCATGGCATACAAATTATTTGTGTGCCTATGTATATTACACTTCAATTTTTAAAATGTTATTGTTGTTTGCATTTACTGAATCTCCCTTCCTAACTAGATTGTAAACTCTCTGAAGACAGGGATTATATTTTAGATTTCTTAGCATCCCTCACAGATTTTAGCACAGCTTTTTCATAAAATGTTACTTTACAGCCAGGCGTAACTACTCAGGAGGCTGAAGTGGAAGGATCACTTGAGCCAAGGAGTTCAAACAGCAGTGAGTTATGATCACACCACCATACTCCAGCCTGGGCAATGAAGCGAGACCTTGTCTGTCTCTAAAAAGAATAAAAATAGAAAATAAAATATTACTTTACAAAAATAAGTTGATATAGTTGCCAATAAAGTTTATTTGTTTAGTTTTAGTGTAAGTACAAATAATAGTAAAACAACATATTTTTATATATATAAAAATATATAAACTAAAGTTATATAAAATCAATTTAAGTATTGACATTTTGTCTAAAGATCTCCTTTCGCTTAGTTTATCTCTAGTAACTCCAAAAGAAAGCTCTAGATATATAGTAAAAGTAGAATTTATACTCAGGAGGCTGAGACAGGAGAATTGCTTGAACCAAGGAGGCAGAGGTTGCAGTGAGCCAAGATCGAGCCATTGCACTCCAACCTGGGCAACAAAGCAATACTCCATCTCAAAAAACAAACAAACAAACAAAAACTAGAATTTAATAAATTAAGCCCAATGTGAGAATCACATCTCACTTGAGTATTGCTAGTATGTAAAAATTGGAATACAGATAGGCATAACACCAGGTATTGGCTTCACCTGACTTAACACCACTTAACATAACAGTTCATGGTGGGCCGGGTACAGTGGCTCATGCCTGTAATCCCAGCACTTTAGGAGGCCAAGGTGGGTAGATTACTGGAGGCCAAAAGTTCGAGACAAACTTGGCCAACATGGTGAAACCCTGTCTCTACTAAAAATATAAAAATTAGCTGGGCGTGGTGGGGCACACCTGTAATCCCAGTTACTTGGGAGGTTGAGGCATGAGAATCACTTGAACCCAGAAGGCAGAGGTTGCAGTTAGCTGTGATGGTGCCATTGCACTCCAGCCTGGGTGACAGAGTGAGACTCCGTCTTAAAAAAAAAAAAAAAGAAGAATAGAGACGTAGGTTCTATATCGGTATCTGAATGCATAATCAATGAGACTTAGGCATTTTGTATGTGTGTCTTTCTTTATACATAACATTTACCATTTTTCGCTATTTTTAAGTTACAATTTGATGGCATTAAATGCATTCACCTTGTTGTGCAACCCTCACCACTATTCATCTCTAGAAGTTTTTCAAGCAAATCTTCTGGACATGTAATTAAATGCATCTAGGACTCAGTTTCCTACCTGAGTCCTACATTTTTAAGATTCCATGCAGCTCTGAAACACCGTATCCAGGAACTAAAGAACATTCAAAGAAAACCAGACTCCTTTGGTTAAAATGCAAGTTTTATAAAACCCTAGGTCCAGAAACCTACGTTAATGTTCAGTTACAGTTGGGATAGAATAATGCTTTTGCAAAACAGAGTGCATCTAAATAAGTGTTCTTTTGCCTAGGAAAAGAACCATCTTCAGAAGAGTAATATACCCTTCACTTCTTTAGAAATAGGCTTTATAAACACGGACCACTTGACAGAGAGTCTTACCACTGAACACCCACTCCAGCAATAGTTTCTGAACTCTAAAATAAAAAACTGTGTTTTTATTCAAAACATTTACAGAGTCAATCAATGTTATACTTTAATTAGTCCATTATTTATGAATGTCCTTTTTTAACATCTTTGATTAAATGCCTAGGCCCCTGGGTTGTTTGTTTTGTTTTGTTTTCAGTTTTCCCAAAGAATAATTATGAAGTTCCAGACACACAACTACCAGAGAAATTGCAGTTGGTCTCTTGCCCCATCCCCATGCCCTTTTAGATTATTAACGTCCAAGCTCTTAAACTGAGTGGTAGGTATGTGAATATTTATTATTCCTGTATCTGTCACACATGTTGTAAATATTTTCTGTGTACATATGATATTTAGTTTAAAAAGTTTAAATGCCTTCTATAATAACTGTTTTACTTAATCACATTCTTTTCTTATAAAACAATAAAAGCTAACATTTAGACCCTGTTTTCCTTTAGATCAAATCTTAAAATAAATTACTAATATTGGGTACTTTCTCATACACTTTGTCTCTGTTTACACATGGTTAACTAACCACTATCTAAGACTAACAATGCTCTTCCATGTCTGAACTCCCTTCTCTTTCTGCCTCTGCCTGGACTCTTCCCTTATCCTCTTTCCTCTTCTCTCTCCTTATTGTGGGCTTTGCAGCTGTTTCTCTCCCTCTTCAATAGTGGTTTCATTGACAATATCACCATTGCCTCATCTGTGAGTTCTACCTCCCTCTGAAGATGATTGTTTTCCTTCCTCTGGAACCCTTGTTGCCATTCCTAAGACAAAATCCCAAGCCCAGGTGACTTTGAGTATTCCCCGACAGAGCAAGGCAAGACACATTACCCCAAAGTGCCCCATGTTCATCTATACATGTTTGGCAGAGTCCCTATCCAAGTGCAGCATAGTCTTCCACAAAAATGCATGTGATGGTTATGTTCTATTACCAGTACGGTACTATTATTCATGTCACGGGTTTTAGGAGGGCAGCTCTGAGAATTTAAGCCTCTCAAAAACCTTGTTTTTATAGAAAAACATGCTTTACCACCAATCAATGAAAAAGTAAACACTGGAAATAAGTGCATGAAGATTGCTTGTGCTTTCCATCTATGACTTCAAAGCCCTTCATAAAACACAGTTTTTAAAAACGCCTTTTTGCCAAAACTAATAGCCATTCAAGGACTTGTTATATTCATAACTAAGATGCATTTATTAGCAACCTTTGACATGAAGCCTAGGAGATAATGCAGTGAAAATTTGTTCAGTTTCTACTCCAGTTCAAGTACTGGAGACTAGGCATGGTGGCTCATGCCTGTAATCCTAACACCTTTGGAGGCTGAGGTGGGAGGATCACTTGAGCCCAGGAGTTTGAGGCCAGCCTGGGCAACAAGGCGAGGCCCCAGTCTCTACAAAAAACTTTCTTCAAAATTAGCCTGGGTTTGTTTGTTTGTGTGTTTGTTTTTTAATTAGCTAATGATCATCTGTGGTCCCAGCTACTTGGAAGGCTGAGGTGTGAGGATGGCTTGAACCCAGGAGGTTGAGGCTTCAATGAGCTATGTTCACACCACTGCTCTCCAGCCCAGGTGACAGAGCAAGACTCTGTCTCACACAAACAAACAAAAAGTACTAAAGACCCAGTACTGAACAAACTTCGCTAACTGAATGAAATTTACAGCAGATGCGGCACATACTAGGCACTCAATAAATACCTGTGGAGTGGGTGATTATGGCTAAGAAAACCATTAAAATGTGATAAATATTTTTGTTTTGTAAAATTCAGTGAAATCAATGAACAAAAGGGTTGCAGAATATAAATTAGGCGGGGGAATTTTATAGCAATCATAGTTAAAATGCTTCCTATTCCTACTGAAGTTATTGTGGGTGGGAATATTGGGTGACCATGACCAGAAAGGCAACACCTCTACAACCCACGTGGCTGTTACTTTGCTGGGCATGGGTTAGGAGACAAGTGCCATCCCACCACTACCTCTATACCTTTTTGCTAATTTTAACTTTGAGACCTAAGTGTATTTTATCTACAAGTAGTTTAGATTTATCATCTTCACTCCAAGAACTCTACACCCACTTATGGTAGCATTATAACAGAAGACAGAATTTTACCAAATGTCACAGAGACTTTAGTCCATAATCATTAGTTGCATTTTAAATCCCATCTTCATAGATATCCATAATGTATTTCTTCTTTATGATATTACTATGATTGCAATCCTCCCAAAAAGCCAAACATTTTTGTATTAGTTAGAGTTCTCTAGAGAAATGGAAATTAGATATTTGTATCTAATAAAGAGATTAATTATAAGGATTTGGCTCATGCAGTTGTGGAGACTTGAAAGTCCAAGCTTTGCAGAGAAGGCCAGTAGGCTGGAAACTGAAGCAAGAGTTGATGTTGCAGTCTTCAGTCTGAAGGAAGTCTGGAAACAGAATTCCCTCCTTCTTGGGGGACCTCAGTTTTTTCTCTTAATGCCTTCAGCTGATTTAAATGTTCAATGAGCACTACTGATTTAAATGTTAGTCACATCTTAAAAATACCTTCAGAGCAACATCTAGACTAGTGTTTGGCCAAACAACTGGGCACCACAGCCTAGACAAATTGAAACATAAAATAAATCACCACAGACTACTATTTCTCAAGTTGGATCCATGCAATCTTCTTAAGCCATACTTAATCTCCAAGTGAAGACAATAAAAAAGTCATACTTCTGCCTAACATGACACAACTATCTTGTGTGTAACCAAAAATACACTAATCCTTTCCACAGAGGAGAAAGCAAAGTCCTTGAGTAATGTTCACTCTTCTTGAAATCTTGTAACTTAAATTTTACTATGATATTGTCTTAGTACATTTAATGCTGCTATATCAGAATACTAGAGACTGGGTAATTTATAACGAACAGAAATGTATTGACTCATGATTCTGGAGGTTGGGAAGTCCAAGACAGAGAGGCCAAATCTGGCAAGGGCTTTCATACTTTATCATCCCATGGCAGAAGGGAAAAGAGAGAGTGAGAGAGTGAGAACAAAGGCTATCAAACTTGCCCTTTATAATGAACCATTCTTGTGGTAATAGCCTAATCACTTCTCATTAGGCTCATCTCCCAACACTATTGACTTGGGAATTAAGTTTCTAACACATGCTTTTTGGGGGATACATTTAAACCACAGCAGATGTTAAGTTGATAATACTTAAATACTTGATGTAAAATCAATATGTCTTATGTTATATGTTAAGGGGATATGGGAGGAA
>NW_012115088.1:5068582-5068975 GCF_000951035.1 Colobus angolensis palliatus
CAAAACTACCTTCTTTCATTATCCATTCTGTACTCCCCTTGCCCTCAACAAGCGTGTTACTCAGCTGGTCATGGTTTTTTATCTGGTCAGGTGACTCAAAACTTCATTTATGAAAGATATAAGTAAGCCATTGTAGTTGTGCCTGAATTGGATTGTAGTTTTTCATTGATTTTACTCTAGGGTATGGAGGACTAAGAGATGTCCTAATAGATCTCCTGCATTTCAGCATTTTTCATATCTCCATTGTGTAGTTGCAGACTAGTTTCCCTGGGCAATCAGAATCAATCATCCCAGCAGTACATTAACTCCCTTCTTTGTCTGCTAATTCAGAGGCACAAGAAAGCCAAAGTGGCCAGGTAGCAATCTTAACTTCCAGTTCATGGAGCCATTGTT
>NW_012115088.1:5069320-5101831 GCF_000951035.1 Colobus angolensis palliatus
AGGATGGTCTCGATCTCCTGACCTCGTGATCCACCCGTCTCGGCCTCCCAAAGTGCTGGGATTACAGGCTTGAGCCACCGCGCCCGGCCTCCATTTCTATTTCTTAATTCTTGGACCTGTGAATCCTGGGTATGGGAGAAAACAGCACCATTTATTGACACTGATTTAGGACCCACAGAGCCACCTGGAGAACCCTGCTCCAGTCCTGCAAGGTATTGTCACTTAGCTGACACTATAACTGAGTCTTCAAAAGGCCATTCCACTGTACTATCAAGCCAGAGATGCTTCAGGATGGTGGGGAACACGGTAAGACAAGTGAATTTCATGACCCTGGGCCTACTGCACTTCATTTACCATAAAATGAGTTTCGTGATCAGAAGCAATGCTGTGTGGAATGCTATGATGGTGAATAGGAGGTCCCGATCTGTGGATACCAGTCAGCCTCCTTCCAGAGACTCCTGTCATCATTCAGCGAACTCATAAACAAGATGACTATGATGGCAATATGGACTTCCAATCAGTGGATGCCACTGCTAATTTCCCAATCTGCCAGCAGCAGAGACCACACCGAGTCCCCCATATGGCACCATTCCCTAATCAGCTAGCTACCTAGTGGTAGGTCAATTACATTGGACTGCTTCTAACATGAAAGAAGCAGCATTTACTCTGGTTATAGATATGCCTTCCCTGCACAAAATGCTTCTGTGAAAACTACTATTATAGACCACTTTGCTCAGAAGCACCATCTTTTTGCAATATTTTTCAAAAGAATATACATAGCACTGAAATAGTAGTTAAAACAGTCTAACTCACTTTCTTTTGTGACCAGAAATCTAGTACTTTATTTGCAATATATTCATTTTCATAAACTTGCTCTAAAATGCAAAAAAATCATATTTATAAATGACAATTGGTTAGAAACATAATACCAGCAATGTGATATATCTGTAGTAATAAACTGAGTGCTCTATTCAGTATGCTTTCCATCAGTGTATATAATGGGTTGTCAGTGCCAAGCTGAGAAGATTTGGATCCCCACGGGCATAATTTCAAGATTTTTTATAGCATAGTGGAATTTTGTAGGATTTTATAAAAAAAAAAAAAAAAACAAAGCTAGATATCCAGATTCTTTATCGAACAAACCCCCCCAGTGTATTTGGCTCAGTTTCACTGTTGGCTTTTTCTTGATTTTTGGTAGGTTTTTCATATGTTAAATTTTAAGTAGGAACATTGTTGCAATTCTTTAAGGAGTTTTTATCTTTGGTCTGCTCACTCCTAAAATGATGTTTTTTAAATGAACCAAAAGGATATATTTTATATAGAATGTTTTAAATAAATAGTCAGTGACAATGTGTGTAATAGTATCTATTTTTAAGTACTATGATACTATGTGTAATCTGTTTTCTTTAAAATTTGTAATTCTTTCCTTCCCTTTAAATATATCATTAACTTGTGATAATCTTAACTACATTTTAACTCTCTTCTGGAGTGATTATACTTTCTTTACGATGAGCTTTTTTACTTTTTTTGCCCTTTTTCTTGTCCCTACTTATTGTTTCTCTTCTATTCTTGGTCTGTCTTAATGTCCCTTTCTCATATACTTTTATTGCTTACTTGCTTTTCATCTAACTCTGTAATTCTCTTTTCCTATAATCCCAAGTGATTTGTGTCATCTACCAAACTGAGTTTTTACTATTTTTTTCACCAACTGTTAATCAGTTTTTGTCATTTTAAGGCACCCTCAAATGTGACTTCAATTTCAAATAAACTTTCCATTTGCTACTGATATAACTATAATGTTTGTATACATCTCACTTTCCCATGACTTCCAATTACCCATGAACGACTACAGTTTTTAAACTTGATTTAGGTATAATGCTATAGAAATACACTTTGTTAATATGCTTGAAATTAAATTTAAACATATTCCTTATTTTGAGAAAGCCTGTGCACATGCCTCTGGCAAGCATATATGTCACTTTATCATATTTACTGGAGTATTTTTTCTCCTGCTATTAGACTCTAATCCCCTTAAAAGCAGGACCCATATTTAAATCTCTAGTGTCTGGCACAGGGCAGGTTTTTAATGAATGGATAGTAAATAAATACATGAATGGATGAGAACAAAGTTAGTTGTGTAATTTCCATGGTCTTGTCCAAAAAATACTTCCTCTGCCAGCTCCAAATGATACCAAATGAAATTTCTTTCACAAAGGCCAAGTCTTTTACTTTCCCAACTGGACTTATTTTACAACAAAAATATCGTTAGAAAAACACATTTATTTAAACCTATTCATCCAAGGCAAAAGTTCTTAATCTTGGCTGAAATTGGCTGAAAGTGAGAATCATGTCACCATCGCAGTAAAAAGAAATTAGGAATACCAGTCTCCCAACCCCAGGTGAGTCTGATGTGAAGGAAAAGCTGAGAACTACTATGCTAGCTAAGAAAGAAGCAACTGATGGCATGTTCTAAGGAGCATGAAAATAAAACGAGGTCTCTAATGACTGTGGCAGAGAAGTACTTTGCTGAGGGAAGGTAGGTGGGGAGTTTGAAGAGTCTAGTTCTCCCTTCAGGAGGCTGGGGGTGGCTGGAGACAAGTGTTTTTCTGGTTGTTGTTTTCTGTTTTTGAGACCAAGTCTCACTCTGTCACCAGGCTGGAGTGCAGTGATGCGATCTCTGCTCTCTGCAACCTCTACCTTCCGGTTTCAAGTAATTCTCCTGCCTCAGCCTCCTGAGTAGCTAGGACTACAAGCCTGCACTACCACGCCCAGCTAATTTTTGTATTTTTAGTAGAGACGGGGTTTCACCATGTTGGCCAGGATGGTCTCGATCTCCTGACCTCGTGATCCGCCTGCCTCGGCCTCCCAAAGTGCTGGGATTACAGGTGTGAGCCACCGCGCCTGGCCAGAAGTGTTTTTTAAGGTATCTGTTATCTTTAAAAACTTAAGAAGAAAGATTGTAAGTATTGTCTAAAGAAGTAAACTCTGAAGAGGAAAAAAATTTAATTTTAAATTTTAAAATGAGGTCAGCGATTCTAACAAGTGCTAATAAAAGGGCTCTTTGAATTTTGGGGGTTTTTACAAAAAATACTGTGCAGGCAGGCAAACATAGCAAGTGTATTAGGTATACAGACTAATACACTAAGAGGAAAACCTAAATAAGAATCAAAGTTGACATGACAGAACTTGAGAGAGGAAAAAATAATTAGTATTAGAATAGTAATTCTTTAAAACCTTGACACGGTGGCTCACGCCTGTAATCCCAGCACTTTGGGAGGCCAGGGTAGGAGAATCTCTTGAACCCAAGAGTTCAAGATTAGCCTGGGAAACATAATGAGGCCCCCATCTCTACAAGAAAAAAAACACAAAACAACTAGCCAGGTGTGATAGCATGCACCTCTAGTCCTAGATACTCAAGGTGCTGAGGCAGGAGGATCACTTGAACCTTGAAGTTCAAGACAGCAGTGAGCTATGATCGCACCACTGCACTCAAGCCTGGGTGACAGAGTGGGATCCTGTCTCAAACAACAAAAAAGTATTTTTTAAATTAGTGTATATAGGATAATAATTCAACAACATAAAAACTATATGTGTCTGTGGATGAGGACTAGAAAAGAAGAGAGACATTAAATGATTGGCATGTTTAGGTGTATTAAACTTGAAGCTTGAAGTTCTAGTTCCTACTTTGCTATTAAGATGCATGTGTGTGGTGAAGTTTGGGCTTCTGGTAAAAAAAAAAAAGTAAATATAGTAAAAATATAGTTTAAAAAGTAAAAATATAGGCCAGGCGCAGTGGCTCACACCTGTAATCCCAGCACTTTGGGAGGCTGAGAAGGGTGTATCACCTGAGGTCAGGAGTTTGAGACTAGCATGGCCAACATGGTGAAACCCTGTCTCTACTAAAAATACAAGAATTAGCCAGGTATGCTGGAGAGTGCCTGTAATCACAGCTACTCGGGAGGCTGAGGCAGGAGAATTGCTTGAAGCAGGAAGGTGGAGGTTGCAGTGAGCCGAGATCATGCCATTGCACTCCAGGCTGGGCAACAGAGCCAGACTCCGTCTCAAAAAAAAAAAAAAAAAAAAAAAATATAAACAAACCACCAAAAAAAAAAGAAAGAAAGAAAGAAAAGATGCTGTGTGTCATTAAGGATGTCTCTTCATTTCTCTGGGGCCCCAATTTCTTTTCTGCAAAGTTAGGGAGTTGAAAGCTTTAGCTTAACTAGTGCTTCTTGCAAGCTTCCTCTAAGAGAGTAAAGAAGTGTAGCCCACGGCTCAAAGCCAGGGCAACCTGAAGCACCCACTGCAAGTGCAAATTTTCTTGAAGTCTCGTGTTTTGCCTTAAAGATGCATATCCTGATATGCGAATTACTTCTCAAAATGCTGGGGTTTTTTTGTTGTTGTTGTTTTTGTGATGGGGTCTCACTCTGTTGCCCTGGTTGGAGTGCAGTGGTGCAATCTCAGCTCACTGCAACCTCCGCTTCCCAGGCTCAAGCGATCCTCCCACCTCAGCCTCCCAAGTAGCTGGGACTACCGGTGTGCACCACCACACTCAGCTAGTTTTTGTATTTTTGGTAAAGACAGGGTCTTACTATGTTGCCCAGGATGATCTCGAACTCCTGGGCTCAAGCAATCCTCCCACCTCCCAGTGTTGAGATTACAGGTGTGAGCCACTGAGCCTGGCCAAAATGCTGCTTTTTCAAAAAGTTCATGAGCTTTTTATTCCTTGCTATTCTTTTTGTGTTTTTTTTCTTTTAAATATACAGTTAATCCCATATTGTACATACAGTTTTATATTCTGCTTTTTTCACTATCATATCTTTCACATTTTATGTATGTCATTAAAATGTTGTTACCTTTTATTTTTTTTTTTGAGATAAGGTCTTGCTGTGTTTCCCAGGCTGGTCTCTAACTCCTAGGCTCAGCCTCCTGAGTGGCTGGGATTACAGGGGCCGCCACTGTACCCCACTCATTATTTTTCTTTTAAGAGCTGTATAATGTTCAGTCATATGGCTGTACTGTAATGCGTTAACCTCCTCCTTACTGGGATGTTCATGGTACAGTTCAGTGTGTTTTCATCTCCACTATACTCTTTCCCTCCAATTGGCTCAGTGTAAAGGCTGAGCTTTCTTTATACTTTCTGTTTTCGTTGTGGTGTTTTGTTTTGTTTTGTTTTGTTTTGTTTTGAGACAGAGTTTTGCTGTTGTTGCTCAGGCTGGAGTGCAATGGCACAATCTTGGCTCACTGCAACCTCTGCCTCCCAAGTTCAAGTGATTCTCCTGCCTCAGCCTCCCAAGTAGCTGGGGTTACAGGCATGTACCACCATGCTTGGCTAATTTTATATTTTTAGTGAAGACGAGGTTTCGCCATGTTGGTCAGGCTGGTCTGGAACTCCTGACCTCAGGTGATCTGTCTGCCTTGGCCTCCCAGAGTGCTGGGATTGAGGCACCGAGCCTGGTCTTTCTTTATACTTTCTAGCTAAATCCTCGGAAGTGCAGGAAATTGTAAGACAAAAATTTTTCTCTCTCAATGCTGTGGTGTGTGAAATGGTCTTTTGGTGACATAAATTGTAATTGGTCCTTTTTGGAGGTCTCGCCCTAACAAGGGGGAAGGAAGAAAACATGACTGAAGGCTGACTCCACACAAGGTCTTCTGGAAAGGTTGTCACATATCACCACCCAGTGAGGGAGTGACTATCCCACTTCATGGAATAATAAGCGGAGTCTAAAAGGAACAAGTAACTGGCTACAAAAGTGGGGTACCAGGGTAAAATTGGGTTCAATCCACCCCAGATCTGTGCCAGGTGGTCCCGGGCAGCACACTCTGGTCCCATAGCAGCAGTAGAGCCAGCGCAGGGTACCCGACGCTCTCCACCAACGCAGTCTTCCCTCAGCTCCGATCTCGATCGCTTTTCTTGGCTGCACAGTGGCCTCTCCTGTGATTAACGTCTTATTTTTTGAGGAGGATCCTTAGCATACAGTAGATAGATTGTTTTCCAGAGGATATATAAATGAAGGGTTATTTAATGTTTAGAGCAGGGAGCAGCAAACTTTCTCTTTTCCTTTTTCTTTTGGTATATAAACTATGTATTAGCAGACAAGGCCACAGACTTAGTGCTTCTTGGACACAGCCATAGTATGGCCACAGTGGCCAGTGGTCTTGATGTGCTGGCTTCAGACACAAAAGTCCTCAGAAGTGGCGCAGCCCTCTATGCACTGGAATCTTCTTCAGTTGCTCCAGGTCTTCACAGAGCTTGTTATCTAGATCCTTGGCCAGGACCTGGCTATAGTGTCCAGCCTTTCCATCCTTCTGTCTGTTCAAGAACCAGCTGGAGATCTTGAATGCATGGATTCTGCTTAGTGGCGGTCATATGTTCCACTTCATCCTCAGAGAGTCCTGCGCTCTTGGTGAGGTCAGTGTCTGCTTTCTCAATACCACATGAGCATATCTTCGACCCACGCCTTCAATGGCTGTGATGACAAAGGCTATTTTCTGCCAACATGGATGTTGGTGTTGAGTACTCGCAAAATATGCTGGAATTTCTTAGGGATCACGAGAGACAAGGCGGCAGCACAAGCGGCGGTGTGCAGGCCTCCTGTGGAAGAGCAAACTTTTTCTACAAAAAGCCAGATCATGAATATTTCAGCCTTTGTGAAATACGTGATCCCCGTCCTAACTACTCAATTTTGTCCTTGTAGTGGGAAAACAGCCACAGACAATATGAAACAATGCGTGGGCTGTGTTCCAGTGAAACGTTATTTAAGCACGCAAATGTGAATTTCATGTAATATTCATTGCTTACAAAGTGTTATTCTTCTTTTGAGTTGTTTCCAGCCATTTGAAGATGTACAAACCATCCCTAGCTCATGGGCTGTTCAAAAGGCAGCGTGGATCATCATTTGCCAAGCTCCCCACCTCTCAAATGGATGGAGTGTTCAAATGTCCAGGCTGCTGAAGTGAGCGCCACTTGCTCTACTAGGACAGTTCTAAAGGGCATACATAAACAGAGATCTCAGCCAATAAACTCCTACTTGTACGTTAACATGTGCGGAGGGTAGGTGATAAGTGATGACAGAAATGCATCTTCTAGAAACCAGACAATACCAAATATCCTACCAAAGCTGGAATTCAGTTAGTACTCCTGTTTCTGGAAAGTATCCTTGCACTAAGCATGAGGTCTTGTTATTTCTGTCTCCATTCCAACCATCTCTCTAAGAATCACTCATCCTGGGCCCTCAGTACCTGCAGTGCTCCCCTTTATTATTATTTTTTTAATCTGCTGCATTTTTAAAAAGTTTCAATGGTTTTTGGGGTACAGGTGATTTTCGGTTTCAGGGATGCGTTCTTTAGTGGTGATTTCTCTGAATTTAGTTGTGTTCTCCTTTAAAGACTGCCTGTCACCCCACCCAGCCCCTCCCTCCAGTGGCCACACTAGAATTTGAAGCTTAAACTAACTCCCCTCCCTGAATCCTTCACATCCTGTTCCCTGCCCCATTCTTCTACCTTCTTACCCTCTTTCACCCCATTCCTTTTACTGCCTCAATGGCAATGATTATTTCACCCATTGGATCCATGATCAATTGCTTCTATTACTTTTTCACTGTGCTTCACCCAAATCAAATCCTCACTTTCCTTTTCCAGACTAAATTTCAACATCAGTCGTGATACTGTCTTCTTTGCTTGCACACTGAGTCTAGTTTTTAGCACCTGGGTGGTGTCTTTAATTCAGATAGCACACAAGGGAGAAGATGTGGGAAGTAGAGAAGATTATGTAAACCCCATACTCTCCCCATTGGCTGCACTGCCCATGCCTGGTGATGCCTTTGGTGCTAGGGGCTTTGTGTGTGACTATGGCCCTAGACTGCCTGCTCTCTAGCCTGAGTCTGGGTCCATGACTCATCTGCTCTTCCAAGCAACAGGCCCAAGGCACAATCAGAGGAGGGAATGTGAATGGAGCTGGATTTTCCAAAATTATCTGGATCCCTGTCTTCATTTCCCTTAGCTCTTTCAGGTATATTATTCATGAAATAAATCTGAGCAGAGAATAAAAATTAGATGCTGAGTACGCAGCAAAACCCTTCTCTTCACAGAGGGGTAACTTACGCCTCTGGGCCAAAAGAGAGATGACCTAGTACTTTCTACTGGGAAGCAGCAGGCTTGGGAAGTAAACTAGTAATTCTATCCCTTACAACTGATAATCTAATCTGATGCACTCTTAAAGATACTGAACATGTTTCAGAGCAAGCAAAATGTGTATATGATATGACACTATTTTTGTAACCAATAAAAACATTCATACTAAAAGAAAACTAATCTAAGAAACAAAATAACTGCCTTTCAACAGATCAGTGTGATTAATAGATGATAAGGTATTACACTTTATATATTTGATTTTTATAAATCATTCATATAGTTACATGAAATTGTACTGAAGAAATTCATTCAAATTGATATAATTATGGGCACTGGTATATAAACTAAGAACTGACTAAAAGACCAGAAGAAAACCTGTCATGCTTTAAGTTAAAGGCAGGCACTGTGAACTCTTTGATATCTGGCATGCTGTCAACTAGAAAGCTTTAGTGAGTGGTTCTTTGATCTACCCATTCAACATTATTTGATCCAAGTTCCTGGAGGGCAAGGTCTATGTCTTACATATCTATTTGTTTTAAAATTCCTTGTACCTTGTTCTGTGCCCGGCATGTAGTAAACTCAAAAAATAGAGCTGAAAGGAATCAATGAGTGAATGAATGAATATGGTAGTGAGGCTGAGACACTACAAAATTCTGAATTGGTTTTTAGTTTTGTTTTTTCAGAGACAGGGTCTTGCTGAGGCTGGAGTGCAGTGTCACCGTCATAGCTCACTGTAGCCTCAACCTCCCGGGCTCAAAGGATCCTCCTGCCTCAGCTTCCCAAGTAGCTGGTATTACAGGTGTGTACCACCACACCCCACTAATTTTTAAATTTTTAAATTTATCCCTATGTTGCACAGTCTGGTCTTGAATTCCTGGGCTCAAGCGATCCTCCCACCTTAGCCTCCTGAAGTGCTGGGGTTACAGGTGTGAGCACAGTAATACTAGTGTATCTGGCCTGGTTTTGTTTTTAAGCCAAGAAAGCCTAAATTATATTCAGTATGTATTATATTCTAACATTGTGCCAAATTGTAATTGTCAATTAAATTAATATTTTTAAAGTAGTCTTGAAGTTAGTAATAAATACCTTAATTCGGTTTTCAGGAGGAAAAATGAAGAGCATTTCATTAAAACAGAGAAACTAGTAAAATGAGAAATAAAATGAAAATTAACTATGACTCTTTAAATATATAAGTTTTACTTTAAAAAGGAAGAGTAAGATATTATCAGGTAGATAATTATATCTGAGCATAAGTAGGGATGTGTTCACATGAATGATTTACTAAAATCAGATATATAAGGTATAACACCTTTTCATTTACTAATCTTACATCTCTATTTAAAAGCAGTTAAATTTTCTCAGATTATCTTTTAGTATGAATGCTTTTATTGGTCAGCAAATAGTGTTATATCATTTAAATATTTTAGTACCAAAAAAAATACCCCAAGCAAATAGCTCGATAACCTGCTGCTTGAATGTTCTAAAAGCCCTTACGAAGTGTCTTGATGTTATAAAAAGTTGAGTAGTGATTTCCCACAATTTGTACAAGTGGTACTCCTCCTCCCAGTTTCTGCCCCTGTTCAATTTCTCTCAACTTACTGGAGCAAACTATTTATGCTGAAAGTTGGCGGTAGGAGGAAGATGCCAGGAGAGGAGCTCTGTGGTCCCCAAATTTATGACATATGCCGTGTGACACTCCTTCAATGTGATAGCAAGCCAGCAGTTTACATTCACTTTCTAGGAAGTCAAACCAGGCAGGATATATAACTGGGATGTTGTGGCTTTTCCAGCTTCACAAATTCAGTATTTTAGTTGGGTATGGATAAATGTTACAATTATATGCCACAAAAATCAGATCACATAAACCTGTCCTTACTGAGGTTTTTTTAAGTGGAAAAGGAAAGTTTAAAATTTTTTAAATTTTGAATAAAATATATTTGAATCTCTGATTACAATGACATACCAATAAGGAAAAAATATTGACAAAATTAACATGGTTCTCATGGCAGAATTGATAAGAATATACTATATTTCCCCTCAAAGGTGTTCTCAGAATACTTTTGCTGGTTAGGCATGGTGGTTCACACCTATAATCTCAGTGCTTTGAGAAGTTGAGGCGGGAGGACTGCTTGAGTTCAGGAGTTTGACACCAGCCTGGGAAACAGGGAGACCCCGTCTCTACAAAAAAAAAATTACAAAAATTAGCAGGGCGTGATGATGTGCACCTATAATTTCAGCTACTCCAGAGGCTGAGGCAGGAGGATCGATCCCTTGAGCCTGGGAGGTTGAGGCTGCCATGAGCTATAATTGTGCCATTTCACATCATCCTGGGCAAGACCTGTCTGTCTCTAAAAATATAAAAATAAACATTAGTCAGCCATGGTTGTAAATGCTTGTTGTCCCAGCTACTCAGGAGGCTGAGGCAGGAGGATTGCTGGAGCCCAGGAGGTCAAAGCTGCAGTGAGCTGGGATTGCGCCACTGCACGCAGCCTGCGTGGCACGGTGAGACCATCTCTAAAAATAAAAATAAAAATAACTTGCCGTTATTTAAAAAAATTGTTTAAGGAAAAAATTATAATGTTTCTTGCAATCTTTAGTTTCCAGCTGTTCTACTGTCAGTGATGACAGGAGACAGGAATTTAGCTTAGCGGTGTGCCCAAAGCAAGGCCGCATAGCAACTATTCTGTAGGGCAAATTGCTCAGCAAGCAATATGCCCTCTGTGTGGCAATCTAACGTGTGCCCATGCCGAGCTAATTTGCTAAAAAAAAAAAAAGTTTAGAACAAAAGCTATCACTTCATCTCAGCTACTTACTGTGGGAAACTACTATACAAGTTTTTTTCTGACTTTCAGTCTCATATAAGAAGAAGGAAGGTGTATTGTGGCTGATGTCAGTATTTAACTATTTTGGAGTCTCTGCATTTCAAAACCTTCACAAATTTCAAAATTCCAATTTTTAATTATTCTGCCTCATGCCAAAACATATTTGTCTGGATCAAGCTAAGTACAGTGCACATCAGCATACCTTCAGGAATTATAAATGCGTAATTTTGAGATGTTTTGTGGCAATAGTATAATAGGCCCCATTCTTTCATTTATGTTTGAAGCCTGATAAAAACGTGTATGGGTGCTGGGGCATGAGGGTGAGCACCAACCTTCAAGGGTGCTCCTGCTAAATGAAGGCGATTTCTCTGCCCAGAGTTGTGGAGGCTGAAAGCATCCACAAGGTTGTCCCAGAGGTGACAAGCTTTTCAATTAAGTGGAGCTACTTGGATATGCCTTTACAATAAAACAGGAGCGCTATAACTGGGTTGTAATTACCCTTAATGTATGCATTTTTCTTTCTACTTCCCTTCCTTCCTCCTTTTCATTCCTTCTTGCTTGCTACTTTATTTGTAAATTTATGTTTCTTTCTAGATTAAAGTCACTTTGTACACATGTGGGGCATTTTCTCCCAGAGTTGTGATGATTGTAAAGTCATCCTTAAAAATCTTGTTTGACATCTCACTGTCTTCTTATACGGGGAAAGAATAAGGGGAAATATGGAACAATCATAATTAACCATCAATGGAGAGTATAAAAGTAATACCTATGAGGTTTTAAATCTCAATCATCAATTTCAAGAACAGGATTAAAGACTAAAATCATAAAGATATCAGCAAAAATATTTGTACACTCAAAAAGAATGTAGGGCTTTAATACATGTTTTATTTTTAGTTTTAGTTAAAGGCCCTTTGCTTTTGTTTTTTGTGTGTGAGGTTTTGTTTTGCTTTGTTTTCTTGAGACAGGGTTGCCCTCTGTCAGCCCAGGCTGGAGTGCCATGGTGTGATCATGGCTGGGCTGAAGGCATCCTCTTGTCTCAACCTTCCGAGTAGCAGGGATTACAGGCGTGTGCCACCACGCCTGGCTAATTTTCTTATTTCTTGTAGAGATAGGGTCTCACTTTGTTGCTCAGGCTGATCTTGAACTCTTGGGCTCGAGTGATTCTCCCGTCTCGGCTTCCCAAAGTGCTAGGATTACAGGCATGAGCCACTGCACCCAACCTGTGTTTTTTAATAATGGTGAAGTGCAACTATGAATTGCAATGGAACGCAAGCTAAACAATATATGGAAAATTAAGCTTGCCTTAAGTAAGCATTCCCAAAATTTTGAATTTATCTTACAGATAAAATGAGATAAAAAGGCAAAATCTCTTGCCCCTTTAAGGAAAATGGTATAATATCACAGACTTTTGAGAATTAGTTTTACTTTAATAATTATCTTTACTTTTACAATAGCACTACATTTTTTACAGCTTTATTAAGAGATAATTGGCACACAATAAACAGCACTTAACTACAGTGGGTAAGTTTTGACACATGTATGTATCCTTGAAACCGCCACCTTGATGGAGATAGCTAACACAGCCATCTCCAAATATTTTCTTCTGCCTTGTGGCAGTTCCTCACTCAGTTTCCTCCCCACTATCCCCTTTCTTTGGCCCAACCACCACCTCATTGGCTGTTATGATAGGTTAGTTCAGCATTACGTTTAATAATCCGTAAGGAAACAAAAATGATCCCTTTCATTCAATAAAAAAAAGAATAGTTGCATTGTTTCTTAACTGGAAAGTAAAGTAATAGTGTTGGAGTGAGGAGGAAGACACACAGGTCATCAGAAGGAACTCTCACCTGATGATTTTGCCGATTATTTTTCATACTCCACAGCCTAATGCTAATTGGATTAAAGATTCAAGAAGCCAGGAAATGAAGTAAAAAAGGTATGTTGAATTTAATAAATAATGGTTTTTTTCTATCTTATCTATCAGCTTATTTCTAATTAATATGGATTTATGAAATCTGGCCAGAAATGAAGATCTCCACTGATAAATGTTCAAACAAGCTGTATGTTGGAGTTTTATGTCAATAATAAGGCAAATTGTGGCAAATGACATTAAAACACTAAACTCTATCTTATGAAAGTGCAATTTTATTCCATTACAATATGTAAAAATTATGTATGCAGATAAGTAAAGACTGGCTGAGAATCTCAAAAACGATAGTTCAATTTTGCTGGCTTGTGGAATTATGTGTATATTTTTTAAATTAAATAAATATTTTAGTATGTATAATAAATAATGTATTTCTATCCCTTTCCAATATACATTATTCTATTGAACTTGAAGGGTATGCTTTTGCATTTTGAGAGTGTTTTTGTAAGCTGTGATATCTAAAATAAACTCAATACTTCATTTTATAAACAGCACATTTTTCATTCTCTTGACATTGCCAAAGGATAATGCTGTACATTGAAACATAAAACAAAAATAGACCCAACTGAATTGGAAGCATAATATATGTAGCACTAATGCTACTTATTGATTACCACAAAGGTGTTTACTTTTGCTTTTTGTAGCTCTTCCACTGTAGAGCAAGAAACCAGAAATACACTATTTGTGAAAGGTGGTTGTACTAAAATGTTTTCATGTGGTGAATGCTTATTCCACACTCTCATAAAACAAATTAGTCTTTCATGATGAATGAAGTATTGGTTCTTTGGGCTACGTGCATTTCAAATCTTGAATATGCTTAGATAATTTTAATACCAGAAATCTGTGTAAAATACATAGCTTAACATATATTTTATACATGGGTTTGTATATGAATTTTAACTAAAATATGTTTCAAATAGTCTATTAGTTTCAGTTACGTTTACATAGTGTTGAAAGATATGACAGTGACCAACCTAATTTGACAATTGAGGTATTTTCAAATCGATTCATACACTTGAAAGGCATGTTTTTGGCCGGGCGCGGTGGCTCAAGCCTGTAATCCCAGCACTTTGGGAGGCCGAGACGGGCGGATCACGAGGTCAGGAGATCGTGACCATCCCGGCTAACACGGTGAAACCCCGTCTCTACTACAAAATACAAAAAAACTAGCCGGTGTTGGCGGGCGCCTGTAGTCCCAGCTACTCGAAAGGCTGAGGCAGGAGAATGGTGTAAACCCGGGAGGCGGAGCTTGCAGTGAGCTGAGATCCGGCCACTGCACGCCAGCCGGGGCGACAGAGCGAGACTCCGTCTCAAAAAAAAAAAGAAAGAAAGAAAGAAAGACATGTTTTTGAGCACTCTATTTAGCACCAGACTAGGAATCAAGGTTTATTTAAATGGAATAGTAAATGGTAAAATCAGAGTGTGCTCTTAAACACACAAAATTAGGGAGGACATAAGAATAAACCAGTGATTGATAACCATAGGTACAGATGAGTATATGGATGAGTCCTAGACAGGTATTTACACTACTTGCTAATACTGATCATTGAAAAGATACTGCAAGTCAATCTTCATTACTAATTTTGAATCTGTTAACAATTTCCCTGACAGTGAGGCTGAAGTAGACAGTTTTGAAATGAAACAGTTCTGTGGATCTGTGGATCTGTGGGTTTGATTTACAAATGAAATATTTCTATGATGTATCTGCTCAACAAAGATTTTAGATGAGAGGGTCTTCATTTCAGACTGGCAGTTGGCCAAGCAAAATTGAACTCAGAAAATTCTGGGTTTTGGCTGGGCACAGTGGCTCATGCCTGTAATCCCAGAATTTTGGGAGGCCAAGGTGAGAGGTTTGCTTGAGGTGAGGAGTTTGAGATCAGCCTGGGCAACAAAGCAAGACTCTGTCTCTACAAAAATAAAAACAAATTAGCCAGGTCTAGGGGCATGCGCCTGTAGTCCCAGCTACTGGAAAGGCTGAGGCAGGAGGCTTGCTTGAACCCAGGAGATGGAGGCTTCAGTGAGCTAGGATTGCACCACTGCACTCTAGCCTAGGCAATAGAGTAACACCTTGTCTCAAAAAATATATAAATAAAAATAAATAAAATAAAGTAAAATCCTAGGATTCACTCACAAAAACAAAATAAACGCTGAATTCTCAGGAAATAAAATTACAATAAAAATTCTTTTTAATGGTAACTTCATACTTATATGTATTTGTATATTTCCTAAAATGAATTTAGATTTAGTGAAGTTAAAAATCTATGTTTTGGTTAAAGCCCCAACATTTTAACAAAAAATAGCTGATTTTAATCTATTTCTTTCAGAGATTTATGTATTACTTAGGAATTCTATTGTTTATATATTGATTACAGGCTATAATAACATTAAATAAACTGTGAAAGCATGTCACAAACCAGTTTTAGCAATAACTATATTTTTACATATCTGTCTTTTGAAAAAGCTGGACTGGATATTTATATTTTACTTAGTAATATCTCAATTTCCTCAATAAGTAAGTCAGTAAATTGAATTTATAGTTTATTTTGTCTTTCCTCCCATCAAATTATATGAATAAGAAATACTGTGGTCTCATAACATAATTCTATTTCCAAGAGAAAGAACATGCAAGTCTGTAGAATAATAGTCAATAGTGATTTTTGTCAAAATATATTTATTGAGCATCTGTAGTACACAAGGCACTGTAGGGGTGATAGCAATATATTTTGTTTGATGTGCTTGCTTTTAAGAGAAGTACACTTAAAGAAAAAAGAAGAGTCCACTTTAGGTAGGAATTCACATTCAGGCAACAAATACAGGACATGTTTTCCATTCTATATGTCAAAGGTAGCTTTGGTGGATTCCCACATGCCAATTTAGGGCCTCTGATGCAGACATTTTCAAAGTAACCTTATTAAAAATGAGTTACAAGCCTAAAAAATGTAGGGTGTGAGTGGTGATGGAATGGTATGCCCAGTGAGGTCAGATCATAGAGGGTCTACACTCTTCATGCAATGGGCAGCTACTGAAGAGTTTCAAAGCAGGGAACAGTTTTCTAGACAGAAGTGATAAGACTGTGAATTTAGTAATATATTTGACTAGAAAAGATAGTAAAGATCTGAGAAATGTTAAGGAAGTACAATTGTCAAGACTTGGTCACTGGTTGAATGTGACCAATGACAAACGCTTCCAGGTTTCTGGCTTGGGTAATGGGATGGATGAAGTTGCCACTTCTTAAAGGAGGAACCAGGAGGAGAAGCACACATGCAGAAAAAGGTCATTCCCTGTGGGATGTGTTAAGTTTTAAGTAGTCTGGGGGACTTGACAATGAAATGTCCACTAGGCAGTTTGGTCCTCTGGAACTTCAGGGAAAAAAATCTTTGCTAGGATGAAAGATTTCAGATTCATTATATAAATGCGACTAATTAGCATATGTGTTGTCATCGAAATCATGGGAGTGAATGAAATTGCACAGGGTACTCAATAAATGTTACTGGGTCTAATGAATAACTGGATAACCAGGGAAGATTAAAAGAGAGAACTCAGAGGTCAAGGAGGAGTTCCAAAATGATAGGGAAAGTGCCAGACAGGATAAACAGTACCCACTCTGTAAGTTTCCTCAGGACTGTCTTCAGTCATAGGAACATACAGTTTTGTAGCAGAATACCATAAAAACAAGTACACTATAAAGTTTTAGTAAAACTTCAATAATCAATAACTTGGAGATAACAATTGCTATGATACCATTACTTGGAGATAGCTAAATTAGCTATTTCAGAACTGACACATTTCAGCACACTGAATCTACGTCATTACTGAGCTCCTGAATCCACGTTATTAATGAAATGTGAACATCACCCCTTCAATTTGCTCTCTGAGAAAAGAAAAAACATAACATGAAGCTTAAGAGGCATTATTAAATAGGAGTTATGAGCACACACTTTAGAGCAGTGTTTCTTAATCTCATTTTCAGTCTTTCTTTGTTTTTTCTTTTTTTGGAAACAGGGTCTTGCTCTGTTGCCTAGGCTGGAGGTCAGTGATGCAATCATAGCTTCTTGCAGCCTTGACCTTCAGGGCTCAAGTGATCCTCTTGCCTCAGCCTCCAAGTAGCTAGAACTACTTGCGGGTGCCACCAGCCACCATGCCCAGATAATTTTTAAAAAATTTTTGTAAAGATGGGGGTGTTACTGTGTTGCTCAGCCTGGTCTTGAACTCCTGGGCTCAAGCCATCCTCCCACCTCAGCCTCTCAAAGCACAGTTTCATCCACTCCCATGATTTTGATGACAACACATATGCTAATGAGTCTCATTTATATAACGAATCTGAAATTACAGGTGTAATCACTGCCCTCAGCCTTCATTTTCACTACACCCCTAAGGAGACATTTTAGACAAATTTTTCTTAACCAATCTCTCCTTCCCTATGAGATTTTAACACTATTTGTGTACTATGTGACTGTTTATGTATCTGTCCCTTGGGTGGGCCACAAACCTTGGTAATGTCTAAGATTTTTTTTACCCCCTAAAAATCAATTTCTGCTCTCATTAAGAATGCACACTCTGGAGAGTCACGCTGCCCCAACTGAGGTCCTAGCTCTACTGCTTTTTAGCTGTGTGACCTTGTGCAAGCTATTTAATCTCTCTGTGTTCCAGTTTTCTGTAAAATGGAGATAATAATAGTACAGTCCTCATAGAAGTGCTGTGAAGACTGAATAAATTCACACATGTAAAATACCTAGCAAGCCTAACACATAAACAGCAATTACTCCTTTTCTACTTATATGTGTGTGTGTATGTATATATATAAGTACTTACACTTTCCACATATATATATATATAAAATCTTCCTCTCTTTTCTTTATTTTCATTTTATCTTGTTACATTGATCTTTGTGAATGTTCACTTTGTGTTTAATAATTTTGCTGCTTATAATTTAGAAAACTTTTTTTAGAGACAGGGTCTTGCTATGTTGCCCAGGCTGACCTTTAACTCCTTGGCTTAAGCAATCCTCCTGCCACAGCCTCCTAAGTAGCTAGGACTACAGGTGCGTGCCACCACGTCTGACATAGAAAACATTTTATTATTAGTTTTATCCACGATCTTTTTTCCTCTCCATGATGTGTAAAAATGAATTGACTTCATATCAGTTTTATTCAATTGCTTAATAAAGCCATATTTTTAAAGGAAAAAAGTAATTCTTTCCTCAAACACTAGATACCAAAACAAAAAACAAATAATAAAACTAGGTACTAGTCTTCAGAGGCACACATTTTATATCCATGGTTCATATTTTCTGTTTTAGCCTAATGCCCAGACATTGAATATTTGTAACCATTACCAAAATTCTAGATAAAACCAGAATTATTTGGTAGAACGTTCAATTAAAATTTTAAAGTTTTTTCTGAATTTTTAGTATTATGTAGCCAATGTTTATTACATGTGTGAAAGTTGGTCAGGTATAAAGTGAGCACCTGCCCTTCCTTGGAGGTCATCCACATCTCAGGATCACAGAGCATTCCTAGGAACTTTCACAACATGGTAAAGGCCATTAGTTCTCATGCAACTGTGAAGTTGAATACTGAGCTACTAATGGTTTTGTGTTCCCATATCAGTAAGCCATGTACCCAGGTATGTCATATCTCCTCCAGTTTGCCCAGATGTAACAATATTTTGCCATACATCTCAGAGTTTATCTTTGCTTGTCAAAATCCTTTATCCACTCCATAGCACTACTAAAGGCTTTAACCAGCAGTTTTGATCATGAAAAAGCAGTGGCTCAAATTGCTGAACCAGAGTGCTGATTAAATTGAAGCTATTCAAACCTGGATTGAGCACTTATTACATATGTGTGGAATACAAAGGTGAATAAACTCACAACCCTGATACTAAGCAGCACACATAACCATTATACAATGCAGAAAGGGATAATGAGACGACACAGGTATGACCACAGTTATCTGAAGCGTAGAGGAGGGGAACGACACATTTAGCTGAAGGGATTGGGAAATGCATTTTGGAGGAGGCGGCATCTGAGAATGGCCATATAGGATTTCAAAGGGTCTTTTAGGAAAAATATCTTGGGATATGATGAAATTCCATTCATTTGCAAGGCCCTGCAAGGGGCATGCTCTTTCCCCTACTTTCTCTCTGGAGCTTCACCTGAATATGTTCCTGTCCTTTCTCTGATCTAGCCACATAGGCCCATCTTAGTTCCTGGTACCCTCTCTCCTGTCACATGATTTCTACATATGTTATTCCCTCTGGCTGGAACACCTTTGCACCACCTTTTCACCTATGTAACTCCTAATTATCCTTCAGACCCGAGCCCAAGTGCCACCTCCTCAGGGAAGCCTTGCCTGGCATCTCTGATGAGATCAAATCCTCTCACACAGGCTCTCATGCCATTCATTTGTATGATCACTTGATTGAAGTCTGTGTGCCCCAGTGGATCATAATAAGCGCCACAGGGGCACCAACTGTGTGTATTACTTCACCTTTGTATTACCTGCATCTGGCAGAATGTCTGACACCTACCAGGCACTTAATAACTAGGTATTGAATGAATATGTGAATTAATATGAGCCGAGGAAAGCACAGAGGTGTGTTTGGAAACTGGTAAAAAATCTGGTTTGACCGAAGAAATAATCTTCAAGTTTATGTTCAGAGACAATGATGACATACAAATTGTCCAGAACTGTTTTTCTGGTAAAATTAAATAATAGCTCCTGTTTCCCAGTGCATAAAACAATACATTCATGGATAGATTTCTCCATTTAAAGTTTTTCTCCTATATATGTTTTCTAAGCAATTGAAGACTTACAGTAGTCACAGTCTTTTTTTTTTTTTTTTTTTTGCCTGTAAGCATCAGTGGACAACAAAATAAATGAATGTACAGCAAAAAATATTAGAAGAAAAAAGTTAATTATGATTAGTTTGACAGCATAATCATTATAGACATGTGCTCATGGATATTGTATTGTACATACATATAACAGTTACATTTTTCATGAAATAAGTTTTTCCTAATTGATAGGATCCCCTTTCTACTGCAAAGAGGTAGAAAAAATTGTTGGCCAGGATCAAACATTCATAGGAAAAATGTAAGTTCATTAAATCACCCACATAGCTTGAAATATTATAATTTTGCAACTGTGTAGACAAAACATCTGGATGATTAGATACATTTTTCATTTTCATCCCATTGTGTCAGAGTTATATACTCCTTCAATAGCCTCGTATCATCATGGCAACTTTATATCATATATGTACATTTTGCTTTTGTTACATATTAATTATCTGAAAACAATTTAGGATTTAAAAATCACAATTACAATAGTATGCACTAATTATTCAGAGAATTTCACTCTCTCTTTGTGTTGTTATCAGAGTTTCACAACTTTTCTATTTACTAACTCTAGGGTTTCTATTAAGAGTGTATTGTAATTCAAAACTCTAGCTTGTTCTAAGACTTTTTGGTCCATTATATTTTCCTAAAGTATTCATTTTATTCTTGTTTCTTCCTCTTTTTTATTTAATCATTAAATTATCTTATTTTATTTGGCTTTATACTAAAATAACCCAATATATTATACTGACCTCACCAAAGCTAGACATATGTACAGCATTTACTTAATTGAACCTTTCTGGCTTGTCTTGTTCTATATTTAAGCCTCCATTATGCAATGCTATTTACTTGATTTATTGGGTTTGGCTTACATGTTTTATAAATTGTGACTGTTGGGAAAATTTTAAAGAGATTGACTTGGCCTGATTGGAGAGTTTTATATTGAGGACTCATTGCCACTGAAGTTACATTTGTTTTAAAAAATACATGCATTTTAATAAGGACCTTGATCTGGGAATAAATAACACTGGCTTCCAGTAGCTAGGACAAAAGGTTTCTTCCAATTTTAGATTATTTTTTCCTAGTTTAGAATTTAGTTGAAGGCTCAAGTTTATGTGATACCAAACACCGAGGTGAGGGGTGGAAATGTAGTCATTGGAATGTTTCAGGACATCTGAATAGAGGACATTCTATAGTCCCTACATTCCAATGGTTTTCTGTATTGTCCTCTTTCCATCCAGAAATTTGGGCTTCTGCCTAAGTCCTTTTCTAAGGGCTTATACTCTTTTTCTAAGGGTATCCTTAGGGAAAATTGGTAAAGTAATAGTTACTTGATTAACCAAGTTTAACAGGGATTGCTGTCCTATAATATCCTCTGATGACAGGGACTAATTCAATATAAAATACTGCCCCTTTTTCCCTTTTATCTGGGGTTTAAATTCCTAATTTTGTATGTCTCTTGCTATGCCCAGTTATATATGGAGTGCTACTATGTCCAAACACTGTGCTAAGTGCCAGGGAGTCAAGACTAAGTTAAACACAGTCCCTGCCCTGAAGGAGCTCACAGAGACATAATGGAGTAGAGGCGACATGGACAAGGTGTAGCGGTGGCATTCCAGAAGGGCAGTGTGCCACGTTACTTTGCCAATGAGAAGGAGGAACAGGGAAAACCAGAGAAGAGGTGACCCTTGAGCTGAGTCTTCTAAGCGGTTTGGGTCTGATCAGTCAGACAAGATGGGGAAGGCACTCTGGGGGAGGAGACAGCACAAATGGAGATGCAATACCTCATTCATTCAACCACTCAAAAAATTTACTGAGCAAGTTCTATGTGCTCTGAGTAGAACGTGTGGCTCTGCCTTAAGAAGTGCACTGTCCAGTAGAGAAGGAAGATCTAATATGCAGATAAGGTGAACACAGTACTGTAAGAAAATAGCAGAGGCATTCCCAGGGTGGAACAGAGCTGAGGAAGGACTTCCAACCCAGATGCCCATCCGGCTCGGTTTACAATCTCAGCCCCGCAGAGTAGGCTCCTGCTGCTCTGCGCCAAGGTGGAACCTTCTGGATCAAGCCCGCGTGGACTCTGTTCATCCCGTCGCTGTCCTTTCAGGGCTGCCCCCGTCAGAGGGCCTGCCACATGCTGGGCCTCTCCCCAACCCGTCCCATAATATCCTCTGATGACAGGGACTAATTCAATATAAAATACTGCCTTTTTTTCCTTTTATCTGTGGTTTAAATTCCTAATTTTGTATGTCTCTTGCTATGCCCAGTTATATATGGAGTGCTACTATGTCCAAACACTGTGCTAAGTGCCAGGGAGTCAAGACTAAGTTAAACACAGTCCCTGCCCTGAAGGAGCTCACAGAGACATAATGGAGTAGAGGCGACATGGACAAGGTGTAGCTATAAGGCTTCGTCAACAGCTACTGACCTCTGACTTGCTTATGCAAAGGGTCTTACCTTTCAATAGAATGTTGCAGTCTCAACAAACCAAGGCTTTTTCCTTTGTCTTGAAGTCTTTAGTAACCACTCCTCAGGTCACTTCTACTGGAGAATGATTTTAACTGTCCTGTGGTAGGAATGGCTCTTCTTATACCTCTTCTGAGCCACAGCTTGATCAGAGATAGGATTCCAATGTCTCATATTTCATTATCTTAGAATCCTCCAAATAAAAGCAGTGATATTGACTCAGAATTAGACACTTACGGGTGAGCATCCATACTCAGTCGGTTGTACGAAAAGGCTTAAAAAGTATTTTTCTAACAAAAACATAGTAAATGTGAAACTTCTAGGCTTTCTTGAGGACATAAAAATGTACTAAAATAATAGGCATAGCTGGGCATGGTGGCTCATGCCTGTAATCTCAGCACTTTGGGAGGCTGAGATGATAGGATCGCTTGAGGCCAGGGCTTTGAGAACAGCCTGAGCAATAAAGTGAGACTCCATTTCTACAGGAGGCTGAGGTGGGAGAATCCCTTCAGCCCAGGAGGTTGAGGCTGCAGTGACTCATGGTCTGGTCATGACATTGCGCTCCAACCTGGGTGACAGAGTGAGACCCTGTCACAAAATAATAATAATAATAATAATAATAATACTAGGTGTAATATATTTATTATTATGCCTGTAACTTACAGGAATCACTGCATTTAGACAGCAGTGATTTCTGCATATTTGTATATATTTTGAATATAATTGAATTGAAACAGAGCAATTGCCCCAATTCAGCATGATGCAGGGTAGCTCTGCTCTATTCTTCTACCTGTCTATAAAATTTTTTTTAGAGACAAAGTCTCACTCTGCGGCTCAGGCTGGAGTGCACTGGCGTGATCAGACCATAGTTTACTTGAACTTACAGACCATAGTATCTTTGAACTTCTGGGTTCAAGGGATCCTCCCACCTTAACCTCCTGACTAGGTGGAACTACTGGCATGTGCCACCATGCCTGGCTAATTAAAAAAGCCTTTTTTTGGTAGAGATGAGATCTAGGTGTATTGCTCAGGCTGATCTTGAACTCTTGGCCTCAAGTGATCCTCCCTTCTCTGCCTCCCAAAGTGCTGCAATTACAGGCTATCATATTATATTTTTATTGCTAAAAGAATAATATTATATATTTTGACTATGGTCATGGTCACATGAATTTTAGCATTTGATAAATTGTATAGAACTAAGCACGCACACACACATGTGTGCGCACACACACAGAGCAATTGTCCTAGACATTTATTCCAGAGAGATAAAAACTTATGCTCACACACAAACCTGTACACAAATGTTTACAGCAGTTTTATTTGTAATAGTCCCAAAGTGGAAATAATCCAAATGTCCTTCAGTGGGTGAATAGCTAAACAAATTGTGGTATATTCATACCATGGAATATTACTAAGCATTAATAGAGTCAAATTATTGATATACACAACAACTTGAATAGACCTCAAGGATATCTCAAAAGTCTATATATTGTATGATTCCATTTATATAACATTCTTGAAATGACAAAATTACAGAGATGGAAAACAGATTAGTGGTTGCCAGAGGTTAGGGAGTAGGGTAGGAAGGAGGTGGCTGTGGCTGTGGCTATAAAAGGATAGCACGAGGGATCTTTGTGATGGAACTATTACATATCTTCACTGGTGGTAGTTACATGAAACCACACATGTGAAAATATCGCATAGAACTGAGTATATACACACACCCCTTCACACATACATGTATGTAAATGAGTGCACATAAAACAGAATAAGATTGCTGGACTGCATCAGTTTGAATTTTCTGGTGGCGATATTGTATTATAATTATGCAAGATGTTGTCATTGAGGGAAACTGGGCAAAGGGTATGTGGGATCTCCCCGCATTATTTCTTACAACTGTATGAAAATCTATAATTATCTCAAAAAGTTAGAAAATAATACATCAGTTTCTCTGAACCTGGGGCTATTGTAAGAATTAATAAGAGAAAATATAGAATGCAGATCTTTGAAAGCTTTCTTTGTGTGTGTAAATCATTAGTGTTATTTTTAATTCTGAAGGGGCACCCCAGCATTAGGTTTTATAGTTCAAAATTACATGAAATTGATGGACCTCACCTTGATTCTCTCTTTTACATTTGGAACTTAGAGTTGTTTTAATTTCTTTCACTTATTAGGGTCCACTAGTTTTGCTAACAACTTCAGCAAATGTGTCTGCTACTTAAGAGATTTTGTGTGAGACGTTGAATGCTGTATTCAATGGGTGCTCTCTATAAATACTGTTTAAAATTAGATGGCAAAGACTTTCAATTTACATTCTGCCAACTGTTTTACCACACTTTTTTTCTTGCCTGTTTGCCTGCCATGTTATCCTCTATAATGAGTGAGTTACAGTAATTGTAGCTGGAAAAATCATCATGCAAGGGGGGGAAAAAAAAGCTCAAAACCTGCCTTATTTTTAAATCAGTAAAGCTTCTGTCATTTTTTGGCTGAGTTACAGCCTCACAGCAAAGTCAAAGAACCAGTAGAGTAAATGCCACGTGGGGAAAGGCTCGGTTGAAGCATAAATTAACTGTATTTCATTTTCCCTTAATAAAGAATTTCAGTTTTTCCACAGTTAACTGTATAATCAATTTGCTCCCCTGCTGGTTTGCTAACTTGCTGTTGGCTTTACTTCAATAATATTGAGCCGAGCCTGTAACGAGAAAAAGAGGAGGAGCTGATCTCACTGAGAAAAAATACGCTGCTGTGATAGAACATACAGTTTCTCCTTCCTGGAAATTTTCCGGGCCTTTTATCCTTTAAAAGCCTAAACATGTTGCTCCAAGACCCCCCACTCCTCTGGCCTCTCCACACCCATTATAATACCTGGTATATTCACTGAGCTATCGTAATCATGTTTTGGTGATGGGAGGATGTTCAAGTTTTAAATCCTTCTCCGTGTTCTGCAGCCTTGGGCTTCCCAGACTTGGAGTGCCACTGGAAGACTTTTGTGTTTGATTGATTGACTGATGTTTTATTTTCTTTTAAAAAATCATTTAACTATGCAAGAAGTAAGAAAGCCGCTTCCATGAGCATAACTCGACATCAAACACTGCTGCACAATCAGCACTTTAACTGTAAAATTATCCTACTGGAAGGGTTGGAGAGAGCACAGAAAAAATACATTCTATCATAACTGCTGATTTTGTTCTTCCTGCCCTTCCCATGCCTAGAAATTATACCCTATACTATGGGTTGGTTCACTAACTTACTTGTAATTCTACTTTTTTTTTTTTCAGCTTTCTGGATTACAAGACACAAGTTAAACATACAAGATAAACAAATATTATCTTTAGTCACAGAATCACCAGACAAAAAGCTCTTCAGAGCAAGCCGTCTCCACCCCTCTACATTGCTATTTCTGCCCCTCATGCCTAAAGCAGCACTTCAATTTGAGGATGGCTCACTCGGAGAACTGGGAGAAGCTGTAGTGCACTGAAGTCAAACTACCACAACCCCTTTATCGGCTCCAGGGCTGGGTGCCTAAAATTTGCTTTGTGCTTCAGATAGCTTCATAGTCACATTAACCCCTAAGGTACCTTCCAGAGGACTGGGGAAGAGTATAGGATTACAGAACTTCACAGATTCTTGGTGTAGACATTCACAAAAACCGTCCCATTCTCAGCAGTGATTCTTTCTTTTGTTTCCCTTAGCTCCTTTTCCAATGACTATGGCACCTACTGTATAGTTTTGGACTGTATCTCTCATTGCCATCATTCCTGGGTCATCATTACATAATAGTTTGGAATGAGGTTTTGTTTTTGTTTTCACCCCTAATTTTATTGTAAATCCCTATTTTTTTCCCCTCCCTGCCTTTCCCCCAGAGAATCCCCAGGAAGTATTCTAATGAGCTGAGCTATTTTTCAATTTCGTTCAGTTTTTCCATCTGATGGGAGAGTCCATTTAAATTGATTTTTCTGAAAGAAATGGCTCTTTTTTTTTTTTTCCAACAAGTTATATAAGAAGGAGTGAAAAGAAAGAGATGGATAAGAAAATATGCCATTTAACACAACCTTTGTCCTTCTGGAAACTTCAAGATTTGATGTTCACCCTAAACTATGCACAAAATACAACAAAGCCTTCATGATTGTCCTGTCCTTGGAAGCTAAATCTGAGTCTGCTCAGCAATTCTATGTTTTCACTAAAATCACCAGATCAAAATTTCAGTTTGTCTTGAAATCAAAGCAATATAGAAAATTCACACATACTACAGTGATTCTGTTTTACAGAATCCACAAGAAAATGAATAACAAAGACACATATGATTGAATTTCTCTTTGAAAATCACAGAGAATTACTTTTTGAGGAAAATATAATTAAGAATGGCATTTTATTTGAGGAAAACACCCTAACACATTGTCACTGAGTGGGCTAGAGCATTCCAAACTCTTTCCCTGTCATTTCTTCTTAAGATGCAGACCAGACTTAGGAGCATAGCCCTCAGTCCCATCAAAGCACACAATAGCTGGATTGGGGCAAAAAAGCACATTGGAGACAGTTGTTTGGCTGCTTTGGGACAAGCCATGACAAGCCCAGGCAATAATTTGAAAGAAACTTTTCCAAAAAGATCATGTAGCAAGCTCCCAATTTAGAAAGCAGTAGGGATCGTGTCCAGTCAAATAATGGTGGCCACACCCATTGTGTCCATTCCGTTCGCCATCCAAGAGATGTGACTGACTCACTTAGAGTGACTGACTCACTTAGAATCCACTGAAAAGATGTTCCACAGACTTTTTCTTTGAGACAAGTTTTTTTTCTCCTAATCCCTGGTTGATAGTGAATCCATACTTTCTTTTTTCATTTCCACACTTGCTGAAATGGTCATCATTTCTTAGGTCTTTGTTCTACTTTTTTTTTTTTTTGAGATCGGGTCACACTGTGTCACCCAGGCTGGAGTGCAGTGGCGCCATCACGGCTCACTGCAGCCTCAACCTCCCAGGCTCAGGTGATCCTCCCACCTCAGTCTCCTGAGTAGTAGGACTACAGGTGTATGCCACTATGCCTCACTACTTTTTGTATTTTTCTTAGAGATGGGGTTTTGCCATATTGCCCAGGCTGGTCTCAAATTCCTGGGCTCAAGCCATCCTCCTGCTTTGGCCTCCCAAATTGCTGGGATTACAGACATGAACCACCATGCCTAGCCCCTGATCTGTTAATTCACCATTACTGATCTTTGATAATCTTTGATATTCTCATTCTAATCAAATTCCTTGACAAAAGGAATCTGCATAGGCATAGTTGTTATTTCTAATAGACTTTTTTTCTTGGAGCTTATAAAGTCTCCTGAACAAAGGGATAAATTGGAGGCTAATGCTAAATTTTTTTTCCTTCTTGTCCTCAAGAAAATTAGAGGACTGAGGAAATCATTTATGAAAGCAAAAAGAAAATTTTATTGATTTTTGTAGGGCAGGTAGCTATGGATATCTCGCTTCTGTGAGAAAGCAGGTAATATTTTTATAAGTATGCTGGAAGGTAAGAAATGCCTTTTTCTATAGCATGGCCATGTTGAAAATATGTCTGTGTGCACAGACACACATACCACAAGCAAAACAAAACAAAAAATCAGAGTGAACAAAGAGAAGTCAAAATTGAAAGAGGTAAGACTAAAGTTAAAATTGAGTGTACTATACCCCAGGGCTTTTTCTGAACCACTGCCCTGTGATCAGAAGCATTCAGTGTGACAATTGGCAAAGGTAGAAATTGGCATCATGGCTAAGAAAACAATTGCAAGAAAAAGTATGATGTTTTTGAAATGAGGAAAAAAACTACATTTTTCTTTTTTCCTTTGATACTAAACAGACACACACACCACTTACATCGTATGACTTAGAAAAAAATGTTAAAACATCCCCTGCTTCTCGTCTTACATGTTTTTGCTTAGTGCACAGAAAAGAATAGACTTAATTATTGTGGTGACAAAATAAGGCAGATTTATCATACAATGAGACTTGTTGCCTGGCTTTTTTTTTTTTTTTTTTTTTTTTGGGACAGGGTCTTGCTCTGTCAACCAGGCTGGAGTGCAGTGGTGCAATCACAGCTCACTGTAGCCTCAATCTCCTGGATTCGAGAGACCCTCCCACTTGAATTCCCAAAGAGAAATTCAAGTCTCCTGAGCAGCTGAGACACAGGTGCCACACCACCATGCTCAGCTGATTAAAAAAATTTTTTTTAGAGATGAGATCTTACTATGTTGTCCAGGCTGGTCTCAAACTCCTGGCCTGAAGCAGTCCTCTCACCTCAGTCTCCCAAAGCACTGAAATTACAGGTGTCAACCACAGCACCCGGCCTACCTGACACTTTAAATTAAAAATAGATTTCTCAAAATGAAGTCAACTTATACATTAAGTGTAAACTGAAAATTTGCAAGTTTCATGTCCCTTATCAAAAATCTCTTCTCTAACCAGTTAATTGTTAAGGAAAAGAAGATGAAATAGAAGCATCTGCTCTCATTTATGCATTTATTAATTATTCCACAAATACTTGTTAAGCACCTTCTAAAGTTTTGGGCACTATGAGAGTTTATATCGGTTAGCGTCCCAAGAGTAAACAGATGGCACATTCAAATTACGATAATCCAGAGGGAGTTTATTTACAAAAGGGATTAATTTCAAAGGTGTGGGTAAAGCAGGATTATGCAGGAACTCAAGGCTAGCACCAGCAAAACTGTCACCACATGTAGGTTCTGAAGGAGAGGGAGAGAGCAAAAGAATATGACCAGGGAGAGAGCTGGCAGGATCAGGGAACCTCACAGAAAAGGAGCCAGGGGAATCAACAGCTTGATCTTACCCTTCTTCCCTCCTCCAATCTCTACACAGGGATCCTCACTGACTGAATTCAGTCAGCATCTGCAGAGACCTGAGCCCACTGGCTGAGTCTGTGTGGGCAGCAGCCAGAGAGCAAAGACAGAGAGCAGAGTGAACAGGAGGTCTGCAAGGGCAGATCCAAGACGCTCACATGTGACTAGACCAGTGAACAGAAAGCACCTGTCCTCACAAAGTTGACTTGTTTATTAGAAAGCATCGACCTCAACCTCTAACAATAAAAGTGTAAGTGTTTTTAGGCAAGTACAAATTAAGGGCTAATTTCCGGTTGGGACAGTATGAAACGCAACAAAGTAGCAACAGAATTGAATCAATGTGTTCTGAATGGCTGCTCTGTTCTTCAAAAGCAGGAATGTAAAATAATATGTACCTTTTTTTTATTTTTAGAAACCTTTCTCCTTGCTCTAATGGGGTGATAACCTAACAGACTGGAAAGAGAACAAAACCATTGTGTGAAACACAGACCTTATTTTTCGTTCCTTCTCTCAGCATAGGAGCATACAAGGGTGCTCTGCCCTTCTAGACTCCCTGGCACATGTCATACACATGAGCTAGAGCTCTCAGTAACTATTATGTCCTGAACAAATTCATATGTTCAAAACTAACCCTCAGTGTGATAGTATCAGAAGGTGGGGCGTGTGGGAGGTGATTAGGTCATGAAGGCTCCATCCATGTGAATGGGATTAGGGTCCTTATAAAGAAGACCCCTGAACACTAACTAGCCCCTTTTACCATGTGAGGATATAGCAAGAAGGTACCATCTCTGAATCAGGAAGTGGGCCCTCACCAGACACTGAATTTGCCAGTAACTTGATCTTGGACTTCCCAGCCTCCAGAACTAAATTTCTGTTGTTTATAAACTACCCAGTGTATGGTATTTTTGTTAAAGCAGCCTAAACAGATGAAATAACTCACTTCCTTTATTCTCTCTCTTTTTTTTTTTTGAGATGGAGTCTCAGTCTTGTTGCCCAGGCTGGAATGCAACGGTGCAATCTTGGCTCACTGCAACCTCAGCTTCCTGGGTTCAAGCGATTCCCCTGCCTCAGCCTCTTGCGTAGCTGGGATTACAGGCGTGTGCTACCACGCCTGCGTACTTTTTGTATTTTTAGTAGAGATGGGGTTTCACCATGTTGGCCAAGCTAATCTCAAACTCCTGACCTCAGGTTATCCGCTCGCCTTGGCCACAGGCGTGAGCCATTGTGCCTGGCCAACTCACTTCCTTTTTAAAACAAGAATTCTCTTAGTTTCAGGGCTATCTGTTCTTTAAGGCTAGAACTGGCTGGGCACAGTGGCTCATGCCTGTAATCCCAGCACTTTGGGAGCTGAGTAGGGCAGATCACTTGAGCCCAGGAGTTCAAGATCAGTCTGGGTAACATGGTGAAAGCCTGTCTCTACAAAAAATACAAAAATTAGCCAGGCATTGCAGCACACACCTGTAGTCCCAGCTACTCGGGAGGCTAAGGCAGGAGGGTCACTTTTGCCTGGGAGGCAGAGGCTGCAATGAGCCATGATCTCCCCACTGCACTCCAGCCTGGATGACAGAGTGAGTCCGAAAGAAAAAAGAAGGAAAAAGAACTAGAATTTCTCTAAGTATCCTAACACTTATCTCTTCTTCTCATCCACCGTAGTACACAAATCCTTTCATTTATAATGTGTGTGTTTCTTCTGTCTTTCAATCTTGACCTTAAAGTTGCTTAAGCACTCACAAATATTTTACACTATTTTTTTAAGATTCCTTTCCACAGCATCTAGTGCTGCAGATAATGCAGAGAGGGTACTTGGTTTGGTTGAGTATGTTTGATTATTTAGATAGACTGTCCCATTAAAATTAAAATAACATTTATTCTTCAACCTGCTGGATCACGATCCTCCACACGTAGGTTGATCATATGTCCTGTTTTGTTTGAAACTGTCTCAGTATGTCTGTATTCTCTGAGCAAGTATTAACAGTTCTCTCCCTTCATTTATAAATATCCTGAAGAAAATATTTGCAATTCATATACCAGGTGAGTGTCTGTAATATATAAAGAACTCTTACAACTCAGCAATAAAAAGACAACTCACTTTTAAAATGGGCAAATAAGGTGTGTGGGTGTTTGTTTGTTTTTTTTTTTTGAGACAGGATCTCACTCTGTTGCCCAGACTGGAATGTAGTGTCACCATCACAGCTCACTGCAACCTCTGTCTCCCAGGCGCAGGTGATCTTCCCACCTCACCCTTCCAAGTATTTGGGACTATAGGCACATGCCATATCATTCCAGGCAATTTTTTGTAATTTTTGTAGACATAGGGTTTCACCATGTTGCCCAGGCTGGTCTCAAACTCCTGGGATCAAGTGATCTGCCCACCTTGGCCCCCAAAGTGCTGGGATTACAGGCGTGAGCCACCTCACCTGGACTGGCAAATAATTGTAACAGACAGTTCTCCAAAGAAATATACAAGTGGCCAATGAGCATGTTAAAAGATGTTTAACACCACTAATCATTACAGAATGCAAATCAAAACTACAAGATACCATGTCACACCCATGAGGATAACT
Source organism: Colobus angolensis palliatus (assembly GCF_000951035.1). NCBI lineage: Eukaryota > Metazoa > Chordata > Mammalia > Primates > Cercopithecidae > Colobus > Colobus angolensis. Next base: position 5,100,906 of record NW_012115088.1, read on the forward strand.
ATAATCCAAAAAAGAGAAAATAACAAGACTGGGCACAGTGGCTCATGTTGTGTGATTCCATTTATGTGAAATGTCCAGAATGGGCAAATCCATGCAAAACAAAAGTATCTCCGTGGTCTCAAGGGCCTTGGGAACAGAGAAAGGGGAGTGACTACTTAATGTGTGTGGAATCTCCTTTAGGGATGATGAAAATGTTTTGGAGATAGATAGAAGTGAAGGTTGTAAAACACAAAATATATTCAAAACCAATTAATTGTACACTTTAGAATGGTGAATTTTATGTGAATTAAATCTCAATTTTTAAAATTGCAAAAAAAAAAAAAAAGCTGACACCAACAACCTAAAAAACCCAAATAAAAACATAAAACTTCAATGTCTCCTGGTTTGAACAATTAATTATATGATCACTGTATTCATAGGGCAATTAGTAGGGAGTAAATGGAAGGAAGTAAAGATTACAAAGATTGCAAGGAGCTGGGAGTTGAAGATTCGGATAAAAATCTTCTTTCAAGACCCAGTTCTGTAAGAGATAGATAAATTAGCAGTACAGGTGCAAAGGTTTGTTTTGTATTTTCAGTCTGCTGTAACCCAGGATCAAGGTCAGACTGAAATTCTAAAGATCATCTTGAAGAGTAAGGGTTAATATTTCTTAGTACAGAAGTTCCCCAACCTAACAAACTTTTAAGTAGAACCTTCAGATAGAGGAGCCTATTCGCCTAATGTTAATTCAGGAGAGGGCTTGGAGCTTGAGAATTTAAATGCTAAGCCTGGCCAAAGTGTTCCTGATGGAACTGTTTTTTGTTTTTTTGCTTTTTTTTTTTTTTTTTTTAAGATGGAGTCTCACTCTGTCGCCCAGGCTGGAGTGCGGTGGCGCGATCACAGCTCACTGCAACCTCCACCTCCTGGGTTCAAGCGATTCTCCTGCC
>NW_012115088.1:5101896-5109581 GCF_000951035.1 Colobus angolensis palliatus
GCTCACTGCAAGCTCTGCCTCCTGGGTTCAAGCAATTCTCCTGCCTCAGCCTCCTGAGTAGCTGGGACTACAGGCGCCCGCCGCCACGCCGGGCTAAGTTTTTGTATTTTTAGTAGAGACGGGGTTTCACTGTGCTAACCAGGATGGTCTCGATCTCCTGACCTCCTGATCTGCCCGCCTCAGCCTCCCAAAGTGCTGGGATTACAAGCGTGAGCCACTACGCCCAGCCCCTGATGAAACTTCTGTGGCAAGATTTCCCTAGTCCTTACTATCTACCTTCCCCTGACCCTGGCATTAGCCCACATCCAAATGTGCCCAATATCAGAGTCAGGGGCAGGTAGACAGCAAGGAGATCCTACAGCTGCTGAGTGGTCCCCTAGGCTCATGCAGAAATTACCACGGACAGGAGTTGCCTCCTCCTTCACATGTGGAGTGGAGATGAAACTAATCCATCTTGCCCAAAGGTGACTGATAGAATGTGTATTAACCCGGTCCTAAAGCTTAAAAGATGAACTCACACTCCTATATAGGGAAATGCATTTGGGAGCTAGACATTTATAAGCCTAGTCTGTTCATAAGTAGAAAGCTATACTCAGTTTATTCCCCTTCTTTATTTCAAATCAAGTGTTGAATAAGAGGTTTCCTTATTAAATAAAATCCCCTGAAGTCTCAATGAGGCCCTTTCAAAGGGGTATTTATTCTGCCTGAAATTGTCACACCATCTTCTCGCTCCTTCCTTTTCTGTTCTCCCTCTTTTTCATTAAGGACTCTGTAGATTCAGCCCTGTGAAACACACACAGAAGTAAAACCCTGGATATTTGCCCTCAAAGACTTTACAGTCAAGTTGAAGAGACAAATAGAAATAGAAAATGTTAGATAATGTTATGCTTTAAACAACATATGAGCATTGTAACAAAGCAATATATGATTACATTCTATGTGGTGGTATGGGACTTAGTGCTATGAGTTTAGGAGGGTGAGATCCTTGTGAGATGAAAAAGATTGAGAATAGTTCATGTTTCATTTAAAGTAACTCTCATTTTGACAAACTCTTAAGGATTTTCTACTGATAATTGAAATATGGTGCCCACTGACTAAGGCTTGAAAATAGTTTTGCTTTATATAATTGTAATCACATTTGATCTGTATTATAAAATTCTAATACAACCTCCCTTCCTAACTCCAAATTGGATAGCCTCTTAGCATTTATGGCAACAGGATTTGACCTATAATACATTGTGTTTATATAATACTCTATATTTAGCATCAAATGGAAAAGTTTTCCAATAATGAGCTTTTGGAACACAGTCAATTCACAGGAATCAAGTCACGCTCATGACAGCTCAGCAGCTCTGAACTCTTCTTGAGAAAAGAGTGAATGACAGGATGCAAAACTAGCAATTGTGCAAAGAACTGAACTGCTCTGTTCATCAAAACTTGACTGTAAACTTTCCTTCTAATTGACTGCTTGGCTATTTGACCTTTTTTTTTTTTGAAGGAAATTGTATTTAGAGTCCCTGGTCCTCCCACCCCGTAACTCCTAAAAATCTTTTGTTTTATCTCAAAGGTAGTACAAGTAGACTGTCGGCTAAATTATCTTGGAACACAGGCAGTCTCCAATTTTTAGTTTGACAATTAGCTCACTTAACCACGTTTTTTCATTTCTGAGAAGCCAAACCAATCCCAAACAAAACCAAATCAACGACATTTATCAAAACAACACCATCACTGCCAATAACAAATAGAAATTCGACAGTTACAATAAAAACCATTCCATGAGACAGGATTCCCCCGTTATCCTCATTTTGCAGTGATGTGAGGCACATTTTGTGAGCCCTCTGTACTGAGAACGTTCAGACACAAAGAAATGAAAAGTTTTCCTGTTTCAGGTGTTTTTAGATACAGAATTTTCCATACTGGATTAGATCATTTCCCCATCAAAACCAATATCCTGCTTAGTCGACATGAGTTAATGATGGCAAAATGCTTTGAAAACATAAATACTACATACATGCGAGCAATAATGGGCTTCCATACTAGTAACTTTGTGGCTCCAAGCCCAGGCTCATGATAGGATACTTTGAAAAGACCATTAAATCTATAGAAGAGATGAAATATTTACAGATTAACTTCTTACTTCTTTTCACATTTTATATGACTTGAGCAAATAAATACTTTTAAAAAAAACCAGGAAGTGTTAAGAGTTAAGGATGTTTCCAGATCTAGCTAAGCATGTGTTTTGCTACATTCTTTATAATGTGTAAGTGTTTCTTGGGTTGGCTCTGAAGAATTGAGTTAAGCAGGTTACATGTAATTACAGGGCTCACTGCCTAGAAATGATTATTTTGTTCTTTCTGCCCTCCTATCGGAAAGGGAATGGGAAGACAAAGCTTTACCAAATAGTATTCTTAAGTTGAATAGCTTTAAATTGGCTTGGAAAGTGGGAGCCATTTTTTTTTTTTCGGTTCTGTTTACCTGGTGTATTTCAGGTTCGTCTATTTGTTCTTGAACTATGGGAAGAAACTTAAAATAAACTAAAGACTACAGTGTTTGCCTTTTTACTCTAAGTGTTGTTTATTGAACAGCTTTTTAAGATTAACAACCACTGAAGAATGTATGGGATTCATCAGCCAATTATGGTTACTTTGCTCTCTACAAAGGCTGAAAAAAAAATCACCCAACGGGAGTCGTTCATTTTTTTTGTTACTTTTTAAAAGGGATCTCAGATGTTTCATTTCAAAAGTTTCCAGATAACTTAACCATTTGTTCTTTATTTAATTTGGAATTGTTTAGATCATCTGAAGAACACTTGCTTTCCTAACAAATTCAGAACGATTAAGGTCTTGATGCTTTTAGGAGCTGACATTTTTACTAAAATTCTATTTGAGATTCCATCTAGATCAGATCTAATTTTTCCAAGAATTACTGGATAGCAGAGTTTATAAAATGCAAAAAATTTGCCAAAATAATACTTAATATTTATATTTAGTTTCTATCTCAAACATCCCAAAGCACTTTACATGCAAATATTTATCCTACTTTATAGATGAAGAAATTTGGAGACTAGAGTAACCACTGCAACATTGTGTAGCAAAAAAAAAAAAAAAAAAAAAATGCCCAGAGCTGGAAAAGACCCTTTGTTCTAGTCTTGATTGTACTACCTTGAGCCTGGCATTTAACCTCTGTGGACCTCAGTCTCTGCACCTATAAAAGGAGGGATGTGGGTGAGATATGCTGAGGACACTAACATTCTACACGTCTAAACTTCGAGGAACTTTTCTAAAGCAAGAAAAAGAATAAGGGCTAAATTTAATTTGTCAGAGTGGAAAGACAGCAAAGAGAGAGGAGAGAGGACTGGGAGTAGGAGATAAAAAGGTATGGAAAGTGGCCTTGAGATGGATGTTATTGGGGACCAACCTTCTCAATGCACTGGTCAAGCGCCCGACGTTGTTGAGAACAGCACCTGGTGTTCTGGGCTTGCGTGTTTGTACCAGCAGGTATATAGTGGGATGTGTGCAAAATAAAGAGTTCCAGTCAGATGAGTGAGGAAAAACCTGTTGGGCACGTTGTTTCGAGTCATGTGTGCGTAGCAGTCATTAGATCTCTGGAGCTTTTCTATCTTTGCTAATTTACTTTTCATTTGCTTTTCTCAAACTGGCATAACCTACTAGAAGGTTCATAGCTACAGTTAATTGTGTGTACACAATGCCAAGCCATAAATTATACTCTTTCAGTTTCCAAATTAACTGACACCATCTAATCACACAATTAAAATTGTGTTTGTGGTTATGAAAGCAATACATGCTTTACTGAAGAATATTACAAAAAATTAAAAAACAAAAGACAAAAAAAAATACATGTAAAATCAAGATTGACAATAACCTCGACACCCAGAGGATGAATAATCAATCACTTTCAACATTCAGTATGTTTTCCTTCTGTGTTCTCTTCTATAAGCATATATACAATTTTTGTTTTCAAACCTGGGATCACATTGTATATGCAGATTTAAACTTATTTTTTATATTAAGAGTATATTGTTAGTACTTTCACATGATAAATGTACTTATATAGTAAGGTGGTATTTAATTCTGATGCCAAACATCTGGATGAAAAGTAAAAAGTCAGTCAATTATCTAGATATTTTTCCAATACCCAGATGTTTGGCACCACATCGACAAAACATTAAAATCCTTGACCAAGCTGCTCAGCTTTTGCACAGATGTCTGGCATTATGTAGGCAAACTCTCTCTGAACTGATGGACATTTTGGCAGGAGAGAGACACAGCATTTATTACATGCTCTGGGTCAAAAGTGTTTTAAAATTTAGCTCGTGTGCATGGGTAACCTTTTCATTGTTTCACAATGAATCAGCAGCATGAAGAAAAAATATATATTTTAGGAACCCTTAATCCATTATGATGAAAGTCTGCTATCTATCTCTATTTTTGGTCACTTCTCAGTCTGTTGGACTGTTTGTTGACCTTGAGAGCTTAACATAAAGTTGTTGTTTCTTTCAAGTCTTGGTCTTGAGAATTTGTACCCTAGTGATGGTTTTATTTTGTCTTTTTTCTATAATTAAGAAAATTCTTTCTGGCTGATAATTTTATTAACAGATTGCACTGAATATTTAAAAGTCATGTTAATGTGCCAATATCCCTGACAACAGTCCTGCCTAAAATACATTTAAGACGTTTAAAAAAGATATTTTTATGTTTTTCTGACTATCTTGTTTCTTGGGTTATAATTCTTCATCTAGCTCTGCATTAGTCAGTGTATATATTTTTGCATGTATACCCCTTTTTTGATTCCTTGAAGACATAATTTATAAAAATGTGATGAAGTACAATGTTATCCACCATTGTATCACACCAAATTTTATGTACTTGAGTACACATTTATAGTGATCTTAAAAATTAACATCCTTAATATATTTGTCTACTTCTTGACACTCTAAAAGTTATCCTTCGTTTTCCATCTGTTTTTCTTTTCATTAGTGTTGCTTTGATTATGTCTATTACATGTCTATAACTGTAAAATGTCTCTAATTCTGTGGCTGAAACAGAATAAAAAGAAAATCTATCCAATTTATGCCAAAGGGAGCAATGTAGCTGAATGATTAAATACATGAGTCAATTAGTAACGTGGGACTAAATTCACATCTTGCCTTTTATCGGCAAAGAACTGTTCGGCTTGTCCCTGTGTGTTCTCCTGGGTCTGTCATTAACTTGCTCAATTGCCACTGGCAGGACATTAGCTTGGGCTATGCCTGAGCCTTTTCATCCTTCATCCATAAAAAATTACATACTCCCACACTGCTATGTTTTCTGGAATAATTTGTGAAGGTTCTTTGACATTATTAATATTAAGTGTTGTTATTGTTGAGTAACTTGATTTATATGAAGAAATTGTGTGAGAAAAACCAGGTAGATGTAAGTTTTTGATTTTTAAAAATATAAATAAACCCCTGCACATTTGAGGACTGACTGCTTTGTTTCTTACAAGACACTGTAATCTCATTTTTGATTTTAGCATCTGGTTTTTTTGTGTATTATTTGCTTTTATGAATATTTTCTTCAGATTTATTGAGTGTTTTATTATGCCTGGTGTTTTTGCCCAATTGCAATTTCATTATTGTTTTATGTTCTGGGTGCTTTTCTGGAGTCTGTGCAGGTCTAAGTAAGGCAGTCATTAAGGAGGTGATGATACGCCATTACTATTCTGGGATGATACTATCTGCACATGATTGCTGTGTTTATATATTTTTTGTTTGTTTGTTTGTTTTTGAGATGGAGTCTTGCTCTGTTACCCAGGCTGGAGTGCAGTGGCATGATCTCGGCTCACTGCAAGCTCTGCCTCCTGGGTTCAAGCAATTCTCCTGCTTTAGCCTCCCGAGTAGCTGGGATTACAGGCGTGCACAACCACACCCAACTAATTTTTGTATTTTTAGTAGAGACAAGGTTTCTACTGAGCTTGTTGTTGGCTGAGCTGGTCTTGAACTCCTGACCTCAAGTGATCCACCTGCCTCAGCCTCCCAAAGTGCTGAGATTATGGGCATGAACCACTGTGCCCAGCCTGCTCTGTTTATATTTTCGGATAAAGATGAAAAGCTATAGCTACCCAGCTAAATATTCGAGAATAACTAAATAGTTGCACACTTTTCATTTTCATCCAAAGTTTGACAGTGCTAGGCCCTAAAAACCAGTACCCACAGACTTCTGACCTAGTGTTCTTGAGATGTAGATTTCTACTTGGCCACAAAGGTTGTTGTCTAAGTCTGCTTGTGTTTATGCTGCTATAACAAAATACCTTAGCCTGGGTAATTTATAAAAAACAGAAATTTATTTCTCACAGGTCTGCAGGCTGGGATGTGAAAGATCAAGGCGCTGGCAGGTTCAGGGTCTGGTAATGGCTTGCTCTCTACTTCCAAGATGGCACCGGTTGCTGTGTCTTCCAGAGGGGATGAACACTGTATCCTCACATAGCAGAAGAGCAGAAGGCCAAAACAAGAAACCTGTCTCTCCCTCAGGCCCTTGTATAAGGGTGCTAATCCCATGTATGAGGGCAGAGCCTCATGGCCTAATCACCTCCCAACAGCTCCTTCTCTTAATACCATTATCTTGGGATTTAAGTTCCAATGTATGAATTTTCTACAGACACATACATTCAAACCATAGCAGTTGTATATGTAGATATGCAAGAAATATAACCATGTTTGCACACAAGAAAGATTGTTGAAGGAAATGGTAGAATCAGTTTAAACATTTATTTCACAACTGATGATTGAATTCAGTCACTAATTGGTTGCTTTACGGTTAAGTAGTTGTTTGACAAACTTCAAAGTTATCTTTCACCTTTGATATCTTTTTCACATTCCTGTTGGTATAGGAATATTCTGGTTGTACACATTCTTAGGCAAATAAACTTTTCTTCTTTTCTGTTTTGAGACAGGGTCTCACTATATTGCCTAGGCTGGTCTTGGACTGCTGGGTTCAAGTAATTCCCTGTCTCAGCCTCCCAAGTAGCTGGGATTATAGGCACCTGGTCTTAAATCTTAGTGACTATTTTCTACTGTCTCTCTCTCTCTCTCATTCTATTTCTCTTTCTCTCTCTCTCTCTCTCTTTTTTTTTTTTTTTTTTTAGGTGGAGTCCTGCTCTGTTGCCCAGGCTAGAATGCAGTGGTGTGATCTTGGCTCACTGCAGCTTCTGCCTCCTGGGTTCAAGCAATTCTCCTCCTTAGCCTCCTGAGTAGCTGAAATTACAGGCACCCGCCACTACACCAGTTAATTTTTTAATTTTTTTTAAATTATACTTTAAGTTCTAGGGTACATGTGCACAACGTGCAGGTTTGTTACATAGGTATACATGTGCCATGTTGGTGTGCTGCACCCATCAACTCATCATTTACATTAGGTATTTCTCCTAAAGCTATCCCTCCCCCAGCCTCCACCCCCACAACAGGCCCTGGTGTGTTATGTTCCCCTCCTTGTGTCCATTTGTTCTCATTCTTCAACTCCCACTAATGAGTGAGAACATGCGGTGTTTGGTTTTCTGTCCTTGTGATAGTTTGTTGAGAATGATGGCTTCCAACTTCATCCATGTCCCTGCAAAGGACATGAACTCATCCTTTTTTATGGCTGCATAGTATTCCATAGTGTATATGTGCCACATTTTCTTTATCCAGT
>NW_012115088.1:5110171-5138268 GCF_000951035.1 Colobus angolensis palliatus
ACAGGGTTTCACCGTGTTAGCCAGGATGGTCTTGACCTCCTGACCTCGTGATCTGCCCGTCTCGGCCTCCCAAAGTGCTGGGATTACAGGCGTGAACCACCACGCCCAGCACATGTCTTCTTTTGAGAAGTGTCTATTCATATCCTTTGCCCACATTTTGATGGTTTTTTTTTTTTCTTGTAAAGTTGTTTAAGTTCTTTGTAGATTCTGGATATTATCCCTTTGTCAGATCGATAGATTGCAACATTTTCTCCCATTCTGCAGGCTACCTGGATCATGTTACTTCTATACTCTGAAGGCTCCAGAAGCTTTCCAAAATATTCAGAAGACAAGACCCTAAATGAAAAAGACTACAAGACCCTATATGAACTGGATCCCAATTACCACTCTCCCTGTCTCTCTCCCAAATCCAGCCACGCTGGGCATCTCGATCTTCTTTACGTGTATGGTATGAAGCTAGCTTGTGTCTCAGGACTTTTCTATTACTCCATCCTCTACCTGGAAGCTTCTTGCCTTGTTGCATCATATGTCTCAGGTCTCTGTTCAGTGTTGCCTCCTCAGAGGGACCTTCCCCTACCATATTTTATAAATTAGGTCACCTGTCCCTTGTCAGTCTCAATATCCTTCATTTGCTTTATTTTTTTCATGGAACTTTTCACTACCTGAATTTATATTACGATACTTCTGTTTATAGTTTGTTATCTGTCTCAGCTGCCAGCATGCTATCTTCACGAGAGAAGGAATTTTTTGTTTCTCTTGTGCATTGATGTATCCCTAGCACCTAAATTGATTTGGCACATAATATGTGCTCAATAAATACCTTTTACAAAAAAGAATGACTCAGTGTTTACTAATACAGGACTGGGATTCTCTAGATTTGTATCACTCTCTCATGTTGCTCTGGGTTTGTAAAATTATCATAGCTGGCTGGGCACAGTGGCTCATGCCTATAATCCCAGCACTTTGGGAGGCAGAGGCAGGTTGATTGTTTGAGGTCAGGAGTTTGAGACTAGCCTGGCCAACACAGTGAAACTCCGTCTCTACTAATAAAACAAAAAAGTAGCCACATGTGGTGGCGGGAGCCTATAATCCTAGCTACTCTGAAGGCTGAGGCAGGAGAACTGCTTGAATCCGGAAGATGGAGGTTGCAGTGAGCCAAGATCACACTACCGCACTCCAGTGTGAGTGACAGAGCAAGATTCTGTCTCAAAAAAAAAAAAAAAAAAATTATCATAGACATGTGTACATTCCTGAAAGCACAATTATCAGCAAATAACATTTCCTGGACAATTTACCTAAAGAAGAGTAGAATCTAAATAATATTAGAAGACAGTTGAATTAGATCCAGTCAATCAACAACCTGATTTGTCTTATCAGCTACGATGATAATTTCCAGCAGGTGACCCAGACATGGGCCTGTTGGCTTGTAGCATGACTGGGGTTAGATGTGCCATTCTCATGTACTGTGAAAGCAATGTGAGGGCACACCCACTGTCTGTGTTATCAGGGTAAGTTTTCTTTTCCATCTTGATTCACCTCACAAATCACCGAGTAATCTGTGTTGTGGTAATTTCCTATGTTCTTAAAAGTATTTACTTCCCATATTACTGAAAAATTTAAAAGACCAGAGTTGACCAGAAAGGCCTAGCCACTTCACAAAAACTTCCCTTTTATGAATGCTTGTGGTTAGTCGCATAAGAAGTATATGTTGACTTCTCTTCATGTGTCAAATTATGTGGGAGGCACTAAGAAAAAGCAAAAACACAATAGCCCTACATCGGGATCACACTCTCACCTCTCTCATTCGTGGTATCTGCTCTGGAGAAGTTTATAATCTATTCAAAGCTAAATAGATCACGAGGGGTGGATCACGAGGTCAGGAGTTCGAGACCAGCCTGACCAACATGGCGAAATCCCGTCTCTACTAAAAATACAAAAATTAGCCAGGTGTGGTGACAGGTGCCTGTAATCCCAGCTACTCAGGAAGCTGAGGCAAGAGAATCGCTTGAACCTGGGAGGTGGAGGTTGCAATGAGCTGAGATTGTGCCATTGTACTCCAGCCTGGGCGACAAGAGCAAGACTCCATCTAAAAAAACAACAAAAAAAAAACCAAAATAAAACAGAAACCACATAAAATGGAGACTAATGTGCAAGTATATAGTTAAGAGCTACGTTGATGGGTTGAAATATATATTACAGGAATTGAGGGCTGAGCAGTCATTGACTGGATTGGACCTTTCAGAGAAGGTTCTAGAGAGCCAAGGAAAGCTTCGTAGAGAAGTGGACACAAGACCCAGTCTTCAAGGATGAGGGATGGTACTGCAGGCACAAGAAATTCACTCAGCTGGTAATGACTCAGCATCAGTTTGGTCACCATTATCAAAGCGTTTTGAATGTGTAGCTGCGACCTAAATAACTTCCCAGAGGTAAATGCATCTTGTAGGTTTACAACAAGCACTATTATTAAAGTAGTCTATATAAGGAAGCTACTCCAGAAAGGAATTCAAACCCACACATGATTAAGCAAGAAGGATGAATCATACTCAAAATGGAGGAAATAACTATGCAAGACTTAAATAACTACTGGTGCTTAGTTTAAAAGGTTTTTTTTTTTTAACTTTCCCCCCCAAAAGTTTTTCTTTACTCCCCAAATCCAATAAAATAATTCTATTTAACCTTATCAGTATGAAACTTACTGCCAAAGAAAATAATCACAATATTTATGTTGCTGTATTAGTTATTGCAAAATTGATAAAAGAAAATGCAACAGATAATGTGCTCTTATTAATACATGTGGAATCAGTAATCCTGCAACAGTTTTATCAAGGAGCTGTGATTAATGCCAGTTTGAGGTGGCACAAGTGAGGTTCAAAACTGACATTAAGCCAAGTACCTAAGCTCCCGCAGCTTGTAAGTGGCATTGCTACTGGGGTTTGAAGTCTGGTCTGTCTGGCTCCATAATACCACCAAGACCTGCCATAAGGAAACTAAATAAGAGGGGCACGGTGGCTCACGCCTGTAATCTCAGCACTTTGGGAGGTGGGCGGATCACAAGGTCAACAGATTAAGACCATCCTGGCTAACATGGTGAAACCCCATCTCTACTAAAAATACAAAAAATCAACCAGGCATGGTGGCATGCGCCTGTAATCCCAGCACTTTGGGAGGCCAAGGTGGGTAGATCACGAGGTCAGGAGATCCAGACCATCCTGGCTAACACGGTGAAACCCCATCTCTACTAAAAATTCAAAAAATTAGCTGGGCGTGGTGGCACACGCCTGCAGTCCCAGCTATTCGGGAGGCTGAGGCAGGAGAATCCCTTGAACCCGGGAGGCGGAGGTTGCAGTGAGCCGAGATCACGCTACTGCCCTCCAGCCTGGGCGACAAAGCGAGACTCCGTCTCAAAAAAAAGAAACTAAATGAAAGCAGGTTAAGTAGAAGAAGGAAGCCAGTCTATCATGGTCAACAAATGAACAATACACTCACACATAATAATCTGCCAGGTATACAAAAAGATTCCATCTACTATCAGTCTAGGGCACATCACTTCCAGCAAATCTTGCTTTTAATTTTAACAGCACTGCATTATTCACGATACTTAATTTGACCTTTCAGTTTTCTATTTTTACACTGATTTTTACATGAAACTTACACATTAGCAAGAGAAGCTCTTTAAATCAATCCCAAACAAAACACAAAATGAAAGTCTCTGACTCAGGAAAGATTGGGAGGCAAAAGTTTGACCTTGTGAGTTGCACGCATTAGGAGCACTAGCAATCTTTGCCAGCCAGCAGCCAGTAGGCAGTAGGCAGAGGGATGGGGAGTAAACGCCAGGATAAGGAGGCAAGACCGCTTCCCAGTTCTCTTGAGTTACACCTCTATTTTATTTTGTTTGAATTTTCTTTGGTAGAGATGGGGGTCTTGCTATGTTGCCAGGGCTGGTCTTCAACTCCTGACCTCAAGTGATCTTTCTACCTCAGCCTCTTAAAGCACCGGGCTCACAGGCATGAGCCACAATGGCACCCAGCCTTGCTGGAATTTTTTAGATCAAATCTGCCCATGTCTTTATAAGAAGCATATTTCAAAGCCAAATACTAGTAATGTTTATATCAGCTGCTATTTTACATTGCTCAGGTAGTGTTCTCTTTCACTAATGCTATTAACTGAACATTGGTTCAATTGCTTGGAATGGAAACAATTATATGTAACATTTCATAGTTATTGTTCTTGACATATATCAAAAGAGAAGTGACACTGGATGTGACAATTCAAAGAAATTCCAATATGGAACACAACTTTTGCCCCCAATTTTTCCTGTGTTTTCAAATAGAGATGCTGAGCTTTATTTCTCACACTAATTTGTTGGGTCCTGCTCACAGGACAAGAGTGAGGTCAGTACGGTACAGGAGTGCTGGGAAGGGAAAAGCGTGGTCCCTTTAAATGATACGGAATGGGGGAAGGGAAGCGCTGGGTAGAGAAAGGCGGATCCCTGGCTATGGCTCCACCCGCAGGCACTCCTGCTTTCCCGCCCAAGTGTTGCGTTTTCCAAGATCTCCCTGGCCCTCCATGCCCCCATCCTGGGCCTACAAAAACCCAATAAGGCGGGCGCGGTGGCTCATGCCTGTAATCCCAGCACTTTGGGAGGCCGAGGCGGGCAGGTCAGGAGGTCAACAAGTCGAGACCAGCCTGGCTAACATGGTGAAACCCCGTCTCTAATGAAATTACAAAAATTAGCTGGGTGTGGTGGCGGGCGCGCCTGTAGTCGCAGCAACTTGGGAGGCTGAGGTAGGAGAATCGCTTGAACCCAGGAGGCGGAGGTTGCAGTAAGCGGAGATTGCGTCACTGCACTCCAGCCTGGCGACAGAGACTCCGTCAAAAACAATAACAACAACAAAACAAAACAAAACAAAAAACCCCAAGACCTTTGCGGGCAGACACACAGCCAGCCAGACATCGAGAGGAGCATATGGGCAGAAGATGCAAGTGGCTGGTCCTCGAGAGGACGTTGAGAGGAGTATGCCAGCAGAAGAGCACACACCGACAGGCACTGGCACACCACCGGAAGGCCATGCACCAGCAGAATGATGCGGAGTTTGACCGGGCAGTCAGAGGAGAGCATGGGCCGCCAAGGAGCCCGACTCCAGGGGAAAACCATCTCCCTTCTGGCTCCCCCATCTGCTGAGAGCTACTTCTACTCAATAAAACCTTGCACTCCAAGCCCACGTGTAATCCGATTCTTCGGGTAAGCCAGGGCAAGAAACCCCAGGATACAGAAATCCTGTATTTGTGTAATTGAGCTAACACAAACTACTTATAGACGGCAACCTAAAAGATCACTCTGTAACACACGCCCGCCCACTGGGGCTTCAGGCGCTGTAAATATTCACCCTTAGACACTGCTGTGGGATCGGAGCCCCACAGTCTGCCCGCCTGTATGCTCCCCTAGAGGTTTGAGCAGCAGGGCACTGAAGAAGCGAGCCACACCCCATCACACACCCTGCGAGGGGGACAAGGGAACTTTTCCCATTTCAAGTAGATTGCCCTGGTGCTGGAGAAGCAGGAAAAACAGGACCTGCGGATACCCAGGAGCCCCGAAACTCTGGCTGGAGTGAGGCCTGAAATCACGCTCAAGAGACGCCACAGTTAGAGATAATGGCACCTCTTTTTCTTTTTTTTTTCATTTTTAATTATTTATCTTTTGTGAACTGGGGTCTGCCTCTGCCACCCAGGCTGGAGTACGGTGGTGTGATCATAGCTCACTGCAACCTGGAACTTCTGGGCTCAAATAATTCTCCTGTCTCAGCCTCTGAAGTTACTGGGATTATAGGCAGGAACCACTGCTACTGGGTTTACTTTTTAAATTGTAGTAAAATACACATCACATAAAATTTACCATCCTAATCATTTTTAAGTATACAGTTCAGAGGTATTAAATACACTTAAAATGTTGTTCTACTAACACCACCATCCACCTCTGTAATTCTTTACATCTTGCTGTTAAAATTATGAGAGGCCATTGTTTTGGACCTAGGCCAAATCAGATCAGACCTCTTTCTGCACTAGGCCCCAACAGACCAGACCAAACCAAAATGGAGTCACTCATGCTAAATGAGACATAATCAAAATGAAACTAAGGAAGCTGCAAAGCTTTGCTGCCATTTTTAGGTTACTACTTTCCTAATTCAGCGATTTCTTGGTTACAACAAAAACAGACCAGTTTTTTTTTCATCACCTGAAAACAGGAGATTCCAGCATAAAGAGGTCCCTTCTGTTCTAACCCTTACTAAAAAACAAAACAAAACGAACAAAAACCTGAAGTCCTTGTTCTCACATTTAAAAACTCACTGTTTTGCTATTTCCCACTGAGATTTGAGACCAAATAAGTACACTGACAATGGTGACAGAGTGACATCAATGTCTAAAGTTTTGGCCAATCAAAATTGAGAGGTTTACCAAAAGGGGGCAATTGTTTAATTAAGTTTTGCCTAACGCTGCCTCCTTACATATTTTGTTTGGTCTAAAGGTTTCTCCATACGTAGTGAACTGTAACCTGACTGGAGGTGTAAACAGACTGTAACCTACTCTTGTGCCAATCATCCAGTTTTGGCCAATCGTAGGTGGCCAGCTGATCGAACGTATTCAACACCCAGCTGTAGCCAATCTGGCTGTTGGTGTACCTCACGTGTGTTTTCTGTATGTCACTTTCATTTTTCTGTCCATAAATCCTCTCTGACCATGAGGCAGTGCCAGAGTTGCTCCTAACTTATTGAGGGAGGCGGGGGTCTGCTTGGTTCTTGAATTGTTCTTTGCTCAATTAAACTCTGTTAAATTGTTTAAAGCTTTTTTATTTTACATTGCAAAACTGAAACTGTACATTAAACACTAACTCCCCATTCCCTTCTCCCCCCAGCCCCTGACAACCACCATTCTACTTTCTGTCTCTATGACTTTGATTACTCAAAGTATTATTGGTACCCCTTTACGTGGCACCTTGTTGACTGAAGACCAGGTTCAGGGAGGTTTCTGTGTTTGGGGTTTTGTGTTTTGGTTTTGTTTGTTTGTTTTGTTTTTGTTTGAGACAGGGTCTCACTCTGTCACCCAGGGTGGAGTGAGTGGTGCGATCACAGCTCACTGCAGCCTTGAGCTTCTGGGCTGAAGCGATTCTCCCACCACAGCCTCCTGAGTAGCTGGGACTATGTGCATGTGCACCATGCCCAACTAATTTTTAAATTTTTTTGTAGAGGTGTGGTGTCTCACTGTGTGGCCCAGGCTGGTCTCAGACTCCTTGCCACAAGCAGTCTTCTCACCTCAGCCTCTCAGAGTGCTGAGATTACAGGTATAAGCCACCAGGCCTCGCCAGGTTCAGGTTCCTAATGTTGGTTACCCATCTATGAATACCAACATGCAGCAGTGGTAATTATATTAAAACCTACTATAATTTTTTAAATCTTTTTTTTAAGACAGAGTCTTGCTCTGTTGCCCAGACTGCAGTGCAGAGTGGCATGATCTTGGCTCACTGAAACCTCTGTCTCCTGGGTTCAAGCCGTCTTCTGCCTCAGCCTCCTGTAGCTGGGAGTACAGGCATGTGCCACCACACCCAGATAAAAATTTTTTTTTTCGTATTTTTAGTAGAAACAGGTTTTCACCATGTTGGCCAGGCTGGTCTTGAACTCCAGATCTCAAGTGATCTGCCCGCCTTGGCTTCCCAAAGTGCTGGGATTACAGGCGTGAGCCACCGCGCCTAGCCTGATTTTCATATATATTACATATTTTATACATATATATTTAATATAATTTTCAACATCTGAGCATTATTATATTACAGTTTTCAAGATCTTAGCATTATCATAATATCCTTTTTATTTTGTCTTAAGCCTCTCCTGCCAGTTCTAAAAACTAGTAGAATAAAAACCTTAGGTACTAAGTTATACTTTATTGTTTACCATTTTCTCTAATTTATTATTTCAACTCAGAGTCACAAAAGAACACAAAAAGCTCGTTCAAACACCGTGGTAATATGACAGCAAGTAGACTTGAGAGACACAAGCCACTGAAGCCAGACACAGGGGCTCACACCTGTAATTCCAGCACTTTGGGAGGCTGAGGTGGGAGGATCGCTTGAGCTCAGGAGTTCGAGACTAACCTGAGCAACATGGCAAAACCCAGTATCTACAAAAAAATACGAAAAAGCTATTTAGCTGGGCATGGTGATGAGTGCCTGTATTCCCAGCTATTCTAGAGGCTCAGGCAAGAGGATGGCTTGAACCCAGGAGGCGAAGGTTGCAGTGAGCCAAGATCATGCCACTATACTCCAGCTTGGACAACAGGGCAAGACCCTAAGAAAAACAAAACAAGCCACCTTTCCTTGTGGATTATATTGCTAGGCAATTTACTATATGTGGAAATACAGTGTATCAACTATTATTTTCTCCCAGAAACAGTGCTGTAACAGAAGGGTAAAGTTCCTGACCTAGGGCCTTATGCCAACTTTTACTAAATGCAGGACTTAATAAACTATAAATGATATATTTTAGTTTCATAGCATAAAGCTTTCTAACACACATAAATCAATTAAGTAGTGCTACAAGTAGTCAATAAACATAAAATCCATTTAATATGGTGCAGTCTCTTTGACCACATCTTCCTGCCAACTATTACACTGAAGCAAAACAACTCCAATGGGCAGGCTTATTCGTTTTATGGATTTCAGGATGATTTCCTTGAGGACATTTTGACAAGTATATTGAAGGAAAGTTTGGGGCAGTTATGTGATGCTGTTCTGGAAAAGAAAGAAAAGTGAACTCAGGAGTGATTACTTGCCATTCTCTCGTTCTCTGATAGTCAATTTTCCTGTCATAAAACCTAGGGATTAGAACTAATCGCAGCCCGCTAGTGTGGTTAAGGTTGGGATTCGTTTTCTCAAAAGGGGAGAACAACATATGTTCATGTGAGAAACTGCCTGTTTACGTGTCAGAAGTTACAACATGGGTGTAATTGGCAGAGGGCTGTAAGTGTGAATGGCTATGAGTACAAATCACTGTAAAGATTGCTTGCATGATTTCCCACTCCAATTTATCACTGAGTGGAAGAAACATGCACGGGGAGATCTTGGTTCTTGACATCCCAGTTAATAAATTCAAGGCAAAAATGGGCAGATGCACAGAAGGCCTGAGAGTCCTGAACTAGACCTTCAAATCATCCTAAATGTCACGTCAGACTACTGTTCTGTGACAAGAAATGGTCAGTTATCTGTTAAGAACCCAATAAACGTCATGCAAAGTGGATCTCTAATAATTATTCTCCAAATCTTGTGATAAAATCCCAAGCTTTATGTCAAGCCAGCCCTGTGTGGCAGGACACCGTGAGCAGTACAATTTGTTCTAACTCAGGTTGAGGGATAAAAGAAACCACTCATTTAATCTTGTATTACATCAAAATTGATTTGGTCAAAAGTCACAAATTAGTTCAGTCATTTTTGACAGCATGGTTTTTATCAGAGGACCAAAAGCTTGGTTAAGTGATAGGAGAGAAGGGGAGAAGATTTTGTTTCCAATCTTGGGAAAAAGACTTGTGCATCAAAATTATTCAACTATTATTTTCAGATACCATTGTTCACAATAACTTTCCTAGAGCTGTGTTTATTTTTTGCACAATGCACTCTGTCAGTTACATTGATCCTAAAACGCTTAGTTATTCTTTTCCTTGCTGTGCAACCAACTCCACCAAAGTTGTGTTTATCTCTGCTTGTTTTCTAATCCAGTGAAACCAAGGAGGCAAGATGGTCAGGTATGACAAGATTTCCCCATGAAATGGAAACTGCTGTTTATCTAGTATGTTGCAAAAGTGGTAGTCTTGCTCTCTGATCACCTAAAACATACCTGAAAGCAAGAAGGTTCTCTCCTAAAAGCCGGTAAACACAATGTCACAAACCAACCTGTCTGCCATAAAGTCACTGGTGATGTCCAGAACATGTCCTTCAGGAGGTCAAACAAGTGACACTCTCAGATTCTGAAAGTGGAGAGCCACCACCCCTTTAGGCCCTTCTAAGTATGGAAGAGAGGAAGTGAACCAGTGATTAGTTTTGCTTCTTTAGAAAATCCAGCTTTTTTTCAGATTATTTCTTTTTTGCCTTCATCCCAGAGAGTAAAATTCCTTTGAAACAAGGAAGCATTTCTTTCAAGAACACCTTTATCTCCTTTAGCTTTTGTTTTCTGATAGTCAACCCCACCCATTGTTTCACTTGACAAGTAAGGGAAAGAAAGATTTTTTTTAACTCGTCTAAAGAAGGAAAACCTGTGTGAATGGATCTTGAAACCAGTGGAGTGGATGGCCACTGTGGACAGGACTAGGAGCAAAGAGGTGCACTGAAGCCAGCCTTTACATGGGGCCGCCCCACCCAAATCCAAAATCTGTTTAACCACCAACTCACCATAAACGAGAAGATAAGTCCTTTAAGCAAAGCAATGGAACTTATTAAGAGGTACTTTTAAGACATCTCTCAAACGTACACAATAAGCTGTATTAAGGATCATGAAATAATAATATCTACCATTTACTGGCACTATGTTGCCAGCCTGGGCAACATAGTGAAACCTTGTTTCTACAAAAAATAAAAGATTAGCCAGGTATGGTGGTCCACCTGCAGTCCCAGCCACTTGGGAGGCTGGGGCGGGAGGATCACTTGAGCCCAGGGATTTGAGGCTGCAGTGAGCTATGATCATGCCACTGCACCACAGCCTGGGTAAGAGGGTGAGGCTCTGTCTCAAAAACAAAAACCAAAAAAATCATCTGGAGAGTGTGTTGAAGCTCAGATTGCTGCCTCTCCCATCCCCTGGAGTTCCCAGGTGATGGTAATGCTGCTGGTCCAGGAACTACACTTTGAAACCATTCGCCTAGACTGTTATCTAGCTTACCTCTTCATCTCTCCACCAGTAACCTCATCATTTTCTAATCCAGGGATCAACAAACCCTGGCCCTTTGAGCCAAATCAAGCCCACAGGTTGTTTTCATAAATAAAATTTTATTGGAACACAACCATGCCCATGTGTTTACACATTGTTCATGACAGAGATCACATGACCCACAGAGCCTAAAATGTTTATGATCTGACCCTTTACAGAAGAAAATTATTTTGGACCTCATCTTTACCATGCTACAAAAATGGTGTTGCCAAAAATACACCTATCCAGTCACCCTCTAACTTAAAAGATGGTTTCTCATCACCTACATAGTCAAGTCCCATGTTTTCTATGGGTGACAACCTGTCCAACTCTGTTTTACCTATCTCTTTGTACCCTATCCAATAATTTAACCATCCTGAAATTCTTCGTTTTTTTCAAACAGTTCAAATCCTCACTGGTTTCCAAGTCTTCCCACATCTTGTGTCTCTATGTACAATATCTTTCTCTCACTTCTTCGCAGGATGAGCAACCACATCACATGAGTTTAATTTTTTTTCTTAGATCTACCTCATTTGTCAGTTTATTTTTTGGGATTTCAACTATTCACTCTGTCTGTCACTCAGAGACAGGGAGAATGAGGACAATACTGCCTGCCCATTCATTCCACATACTGAGTTTATGTTTGTGAACGAACGTGAGATGTGAGATTTTACACTACCGTTCCCTCAGTCCACTCAGACTCCTGGTGCCTGTCCTGTGTTAGTGTGAGGCTCGCACCACAGAGGGTGTAATCCCAGTGTTGAAGGATAACCGTTTTTCATACAACAGAGCCAATAAACACAAGCCAACTTCTGCATCTGGTGCTCAAAGAAGCAGCAGCAATCTGTTCCAAAGCTGGAGGAAAACTGGCTGTGTGGGGCTTACTGGATACTGGATATCTAGATACTAAATACCTAGGTGCTATACTTCATGGGTGATTTAAGGGTTCACTTCAAACATCAGCATTTATTTGTTTATATTTTATTATTATTATTTTTTAATTTTTTGAGATGGAGTTTTGCTCTTGTTGTCCAGGCTGGAGTGCAATGGCACGATCTCGGCTCACTGCAACCACTGCCTCCCACGTTTAAGTGGTTCTCCTGCCTCAGCCTCCCGCGTAGCTGGGACTACAGGCACATGCTGTCATGCCCGGCTAGGTTTTGTATTTTTAGTAGAGACGGGGTTTCACCATGTTGGCCATTTTGGTCTCGAATTCCTGACCTCAGGTGATCCACCTGCCTTGGCCTCCCAAAGTGCTGGGATTACAGGCGTGAGCCACTGCACCTGGCCAACATCAGCATTTAGAACCTAAATCCTAAATAAAATCTAACTCACTCTTTAAACTTTGGCGCAAATGTCATATCTTCTCATTTGCTCTGATGTAGGTCAGTCTTCCTTCGTGCTTCTGTAAATACCATAGTTCCTTCAGTCATTTGCACATATCTGTGTTATAAGGTTGAACTGTAATTATTTATTTAATTATCAGTCTGTCTCCATTAGGCAGTGAGGTCACCAAAGACAAAGGCATATTATTTATTTAGCTAGTTTTTAGAGATGGGATCTTGCCAAGTTGCCCAGGCTGGAGTGCAGTAGCTATTCATAGGTGAGATCCCACTACTAATTCGCACAGAAATTTTGACCTACTTCATTTCTGACCTGGGCCAGTTCACCTCTCCTTAGGCAACCTAGTGGGCCTCACTCCTGAGAGGTCATGATATCAATGCCAGTTTTGTGTAGACACCCAATGAGCATAGCTCACTACAGCCCAGAAGTTCTGGGCTCAAGCAGTCCTCCTGCCTAAGGTCTCAAGTATCTGGGACTACAGGTACGTGCCACCATGTCCAGCAACAAAGACATATTTTAGTTATCCTGTGTTTGTGTCTGTCTCAATACCTAGCCTAAGTATTAAACATTCAGCAAATGTCTATTGATGAAATGGATGAAGTCCCACCTCCCATTTTAGACCACTTGTCCTTCTCAGAAATGATCTATGAACTCCTAGTGAATGTTTAGTTAATGTCCATGGTTTATCATTTCAATGCATTTTAATTCTTCCAGTATTCATTTTTCTTCTCCACTAGATTTAAACATAGTCATAGCAGAATCAATATGCTCACCCCATCATGAATAAAAAATATTTGTTAATGAATTGATTACTACTTTGAGCATGACATATTTTAAAGATCAAGAGAAACTAATCAAGTTAGTTTTTACTTGGTCAGAGACTTATTTGTGCCTGCTTATCTAAAGTTATAAAGGGCCCCAAATATGGCTCCGTGTTGCAGAGGGTCTTTCTCTTCTTATATCGACAGAGCCCATATTCACAATGTATCACACTTACCTCAAGGTGTTGTCAGGAGTTTCCTAGGCTGTGTCCTTTGCCTGGAATGCTCTCTCTCTCGTGCTGGCTGGCTTCTTCCCACCAGCTGTGGCCAGGGCTGCTCCTTATTCCTTCATCAAAACTCACTCTGTGCCAGGTGTGGCGGCTCACACTGTAATCCCAGCACTTTGAGAGGCCAAGGTGGGAGGATCGTTTGAGCCCAGGAGTTCAAGACAAGTCTGGGCAACAGAGCAAGACCCTGTCTCTACCAAAAAAAAAAGCCACTTTCTCTTCCATGAGCCAGTTTATTTTTTTTTCACAGCATTTGTTACAAATGTAAGTTAAAAGTCCTAAATACATATTTGTTCAATGAATGTCGAAGTGCTCTGACCTTATATTCAATTTTCCTATCCAAGGCAAAAACCATTATGGGAAAAATGGTAGAAAATTGGCTACTTAAAAGTTAACCACACTTAAGAAAGTCTAGCATGCAAGGTAGTGATTATCCTGGAGCACTCAAAAGGCATTTGGGTCTCATTTACCAGGGGTTTTCTGCAGACCTCAGTTTCTTAGAATTTTAATCAATATATTTTTAAAGTAGGCATAATTTATCACACAGTTTTGCAACTTTACTCTTTAAAACTCTAAGAAACTGTAGAAAATGTTTTCTTTCCTTGTCTCCTACATGTTTGAAGGTGAAATCGAAAATTCAACCAATAAAACTGTGCTAAAAAGTTTGACACTAAGAAAAAGAAAGGCCCCTCTCCTGGTAAGTTTCACTGTGAGATGGCTAGGAATGTTGATTGGTGGATCTGTGTTTGTTGGTTAGTTTGGGGCCTGGACACTAAGAATTAAGTCCAGTTAGAGATGTCAGGGAACCCAGACTTTTGGTTCAAAGCCAAAAGGGAATGTGGGGAGGGAGTTAAGCACTGAAATAGGCAGTGAGGTTTTCTTCCTCTGTGTCCCCCTTTCTCTGTCCCTTGTTTGGTTTATGCATAGATTTTTCTTGTGTATCCTTCAATCCCTTCCACATTACCTTTCTCCCTTTCACACTTAAACTGAGATTTAGAACTAAAATGAGAGTTTACAAAGGTACTGGCTATAATTATATTATTTACTATTTATTAATTTTTTTGAGACAGGATCTCTCTCTGTTGTCCAGGCTGGAGTACAGTGGTGCAATCATGGCTCACTGCAACCTTGAGCTCCCAGGCTCATGCAATTCTCCCACCTGTGCCTCCCGAGTAGCTGGGACCACAGGCACATGCCACCACGCCCAGTTAATCTTTTTACTTTTTGTAGAAATGGGGTCTCACTATGTTGTCTAGGCTGGTCTTGGACTCCTGGGCTCAAGCAATTCTCATGCCTCAGCCTCCCAAAGTGCTAGGATTACAGGTGTGAACCACCACGCCTGGCCTATAATTATGAAAAAAAAACACACACACTATTTTGTGATATGATTTTAAATTTATCCTCTAATATAATATTTTATTACTCAGGTTTACTTTAGACAAAACACTACGTCCTTTGCTTACTATTTTTAAATGGTCATTGAAGGAGGCAAGAGCCTGCAAATACATGCATTTCCTTGACCCAGAAACTTTGCTTCTAGGAATTTGTATTACATATTACATCCTCAACCAGTATGTAAAGAATTTGTATAAGTCTGTTCATTCTAGACCTGTTCCATCTTATTGAAAAATTCATATACAACCTAAATGTCCAACAATAATGTTGATTAAATAAATGTTGGTATATCCATACAATTAAATGTTATACAGCTATTAAAATTAATTATGTCGGCTGGGCGCAGTGGCTCATGCTTGTAATCCCAGGACTTTGGGAGGCTGATGCGGGCAGATCACTTGAGGTCAGGAGTTTGAGACCAGCCTGGCCAACATGGCGAAACCCCATCTCTATTAAAAATACAAAAATTAGCCAGGCATAATAGCACATGCTCACAATGCCAGCTATTCGGGAGGCTGAGGCAAGAGAATTGCTTGAACCCAGCGGACAGAGGTTGCAATGAGCCAAGATCACACCACTGCACTCTAGCCTGGGTGACAAAGGCAGACTCTGTCTCAAAAAATAAAATAAATGATGTAGATATTTATTCCCATAAAAGATATTTATGCCATTTAGTACAATAATAAAAGTAGTTTGCTAAATGATATTCATCATATGATCTCTATTTTAAATGAATGTGTGTATACACACATAAATTATACAGTGATTATTTCTGGGGATATGATTATGAGTGAATTTTCTATTTTGTTAACATGAAATGTCTAATTTTTCTATAATTAGAAAAACTGTTACTTCTATAATAAAAATAGTTTACTATAACCAATAAAACTTGGTGCTTATTTTATGTGATAGTCCCTGAATTTGAATAGAAAATGGCATCCATTTGTGTTCTAATTAATGTTGTAATCCTGTTCTTTCACTCTCTTTTCAACTTTTTTGCTCCTCCTCAATTAAAGAAACTCTTATGTACATGAGAAACCACTGGTGAGAAACTTTTCAAAGTCTCTGGAGCTCAAACATGCCTTGAAATACAAGGGAGATAAACTGAAAAATTCACTGCTCCAGGGATCTGTTCTGTAATAGAAATGCTCCTTACACTATGAGGATTTTCTTTCCATCTATTTGATTTTAATGACTTTTAACTTCGAAATGTCTGAGGAGTAGATGTCTAAGCGTTTTGGTTCATTCAATGTGCGTCCCTCACCTGGACATGCAGGGACACGAGTGACTGCGAGCGTGGACCTTGTTAAGGCCATATGCCCATAAGCAAAGGAAATGTGAAACTGAGGAAACTTTCCAAGGCCTCACAACTTTCTAGGCCACCCCTGACCTATTTATATTTTCCAGACACACAACACCTTACTCTGAATTATCCTGATTTTTCCCAAGTAGCCCTGGATTCCACCTCCTGCCCTTTGTTGATGGCCAGACTAGAGACCTCGTTTAGATAGCACTAGCAATAGGCTCACGGTTGGCCACAGCTGGAGGAAAGCCTTCACTCAGGAAACACACAAACTTCTAATATCTTCTAATATTGCGACCCCAAACATGAGGTTAAAGGAGCTGAGTGAAGGATCAGGGCCTGCCAATTGCACGTGCTATTTTTGGCTCCTGTATTTGGTCCAGGTGACCTGGGAGACCACTCATCCTCTCTGCACGTCGGTTTACAATTGCAAAAATGGACAGTGTGCTGTTGTAGGCAGGGGAACTTTTTAGTTAAAGGCAAAGGAAAGAATGCCATAAACACAGTATGCTCAGCAGAGCTAATAATGATGCGGGGGCCCAGAATTCTTGCCTAGATTTTATCTCTGGCTTGTTGTGTGTCCTTGAGCACTTAGGCTATTTCTGTGGCCTCATGCATAGACAGGTAGTAATACCCTGTTCTCTCCACTTTCGTTATATGGGCACTGTGAGGATATAATAGCTAGTTAATGAGATTTAAAATAGGAAGAAAATGTTTTGGAAGCCTTCAAAGCACTTTGAGATTTTTAGATTCTGATTAAATAGAAGGTATTGTTAGGAGAAGAATCTGGACAGTTCATATCATGTACATATTGTTTCCTTCAGTGCTGTATTTATTGGGCAATTTCTTTTTCCTTTCAGCACAAATGTGGAGGAAAAATGAAGGCAAAGCAAAATAACTACAGGCAAGTCTGAAAACAAAGGTGTTGCCAGCCATGCTAAACCTCGGACACATATTCTGAATGAAACTAAAGTTTAAAGTCCCCTCCGATAGATTTAGGAGAGTGTATTTAATAGGGCGACTTAAATGTCCACACTAGCAAGTGTGTTTCTCACATGGAGAAGTAGCACGATTTTATGTCAGGAAAGGGATGAGAACACACTTCTTGAACACATACAATGCTGAAGACATTTCCTGGAAAACCACTGGCCTTTGCTTAGGACAGTTGCATCACACAGAGATGTTTGTGGTTCAGATTTATAAGAAACATGGGAACTGAAGCCAAAGCACTACTTTTGCTCAGTATAGCCAAATGCCAGATCTAAAGTGTTAGGCATGTTCCTATATGTATGTTAGAAAAAAGTTGCCCAAGTTTTGGACAATTCCTTTTCCATCTCTCTTACAAGCCAACAAATCAAAACAGTAAACTATTCTCTGAAGAAAACAAATTTAGATGGTTGATTCAAACTTTTAATGAGACTGTTACCCCCCTGTGTGCCTTTCCTTTCCCTGGTTCTAGAAATACATCTAGAAAGGGGGAAAATGTTAGTATATTTTCTACTGACTTTATGTCACAAATGTTTAGCTTAGAGGGTAGACTCTGAGGAACAGTGTCCCTTCTAAATGTTATAAAACTTTGTGTTCATTCTGGAAAAACAAGCAAAACTAATCACAATGATTTCCTGCTTTGGAGCAATGAGAAATGGGAGGGAAACTTCACCTTTTCATAGCTTTTGATGTTTGCACCATGTGAATTACCCATCCCCAAATTTAAAATAGGAATATTTTAAAAAGTGTTTACCTCTGAGAAGAGAAACTGGTAGTGAAGAATGGGAGCTGTAGATTTTTAAAATTTTGGAACCATTCTGATGTATTTGCATTTTTCCCAATGTTCATGAATAAATAAATGTGCATTCATAATGAAAAAGAATAATTAACCTGGAAAAGCAAAAACGAAAAGGTCTGTGTTCACTGCTCCCTAAATAAGAAAAGATAAGCCTTGAAGTGTGGCCTTATACTTGTACATGTTTTCCATGTGCCAAAGAGCTACCCCATGGTCAAGCCAAGTGGTGATTATGTAGCTTTCTCTGAACAGACATAATAGGGTTACACATTCACTGTGAAAAAGCTGCAGACAGATGACACAAGTCAACAGAACACCCTACACAGAAACTGTAAAACCATTTTAACACTTACTTCAGATATTATTACATGTGACAAAGTATTTGAAAGATCAACCAAATAAACTGTTCCTAGGAAACATTTCCAATAGAATGCTTCTTGAATAATGTTGCTTTTCTTAGGTCAGTGGGAATTGAATTAAGACACTGAAACACAGAGTCAAGATAAGAACCTGTATTTTTAGCTGAATACTTTTATAGAAGCCTCCAGATACTATACTACTTCTCAATCCTTTTTTTCTTTTGCATAGAGAAAAACTGAAATAGATTGTCTCCTTTATATGGCAGAGAATCTATATGGGGGTATTACAAATGTAACAAGATTCCAAATTTGACAGCGTATATCTATATAGCCAATTATCCATTTGTTCATTCATCATTTATCTTACTATGCACGAGGCTCTGTATGAGATGCTCTGAAGACAGCGAAATGAATAAGACCTGGTTGTAGGAGGGGAGTCTAATGTAAGCATCAGAGAGCAAGGGTGGTGTGATAAGGAAAGCATAGTACTGTAAAGCACAAGTGTACTCTAGAGTCAGGGAGGAAAGCAACACCTCTCGAGGAAGGTGGCCATGGAGCTTACCAGTGCTACACCTACTATGTACCCAAAAAATTAAAAAGTAAAAAAAGAGCAATGCATATAAAGCACCTGCTACACTGCCTGGCACATAGTAAAAGGACGGAAGTCTTAGCTGTCATATAGAATGTAGTAGAAGAATGCCTACGGTATTTTGGGAGCCTCTTGGAAGAATATGTAATTCAGTCTGAAAGTGGGAGAGAGAGAGAAAAAGAGAAAGGCAGTAAATCCTAAGATGTTCTTCAGGAGCTAGTTGATGGTTCTTAGAACTGTATTAAGTTCATAAACAATGAATTGATGACTTTAACTCAAAAGAAGGCTGGATTTTCTCCTGAGCTTGAGTTCAAGGAGGGATACTTCACCTATTACACCAGGAACAAAAAAGGCCATGGCATGCCATCCTTGGCCTGTAGCATTTTATACTGGGTAATTCTTTGTTGTGGGGGGTTGTGCTGTGCATCGTAGGATATTTGGCAGCCTTCCTGGTCTCTACCCACTAGATGCCAGAAACAGTTCCCTGGTTGTGACAACCAAAAATGTCTCTAGATATTGCCAGACGTCCCCTGGGGGTAAAAATCTCCCCCAGTGAAGAATCACTGCCTAAGACCAAGACCATTTCATTAAGTATTTATAATATTTAGTTAGCTATTAAGTTGCAGATGGAAAATTCAGGTTTGTAGAGAACCAACTTAAATATTTTCCTCTTATTTCTATGGCTGCTAAATGTATCGTGATGAAAACTATCAAATGAACATGTCTGAAGACTAGCATATTCTCATTTTCTACTTGCCAGTCATAACAGGGTCTGAGACAAACTCCAGGAAAATGGCTCAAATTTGACGTGGGCAACACTTATTTATGGAAGTGAGAACTTACCCTACTTTCTAAATACTTTTATTAAGGCATTAATAAAATAATAATTAAATATTATTAAGTATTTTATTAAGTTAAGCCTTTTTTTGCAGAAACTGTAGATTAGAGTATTTTAGACCATCAAGGCCACCATGGCTTCCATATTCAATGTTGCCAACTCTAGTTCCCTGATAATCCTCCTTGGCCTGTTTGCAGAAGGTCCTGGAGTAGAGACCCCTGCCTTTCATCATTGTCCTCTGCTCTTGATGAAAAACTGCAAGGCCAGGCACAGTGTCTCACGCCTGTAATCCCAGCACTTTGGGAGGCCAAGGTGGGCAGATCACCTGAGGTTGGGAGTTCAAGACTAGCCTGACCAATATAGAGAAAACCCATCTCTACTAAAAATACAGAATTAGCAGGGCATGGTGGCACATGCCTGTAATCCCAGCTGCTCGGGAGGCTGAGGCAGGAGAATCACTTGAACCCGTGAGGGGGAGGTTGTAGTGAGCCAAGATTGTGCCATTTTACTCCAGACTGGGTAACAAGAGCGAAACTCCATCTCAAAAAAAAAGAAAGAAAGAAAGAAAGAAAGAAAGAAAAATTGCGAAAAGCAAGGATGCCCTAGAGGCTGCTGGGAGATTTTCTGTTTATCTACAGAGGTAAATTCCATCCTGCCTTTCGTGGTCCTTCTAATTGCTCGAGCAAACATATGTAGTAAACCATGATTAACTGGAACTTACTATGTAATGAAAGAAATTTAAAAAATTATTTTGTTTTTAAAAGAAAAAGGAAATCAGAGAAAGCATGTTTATATTTAAAATTTATATTTTTGGCCAGGTGCAGTGGTTCACACCTATAATCCCAGCACTTTGGAAGGCCAAGCCAGGAAGATTGCTTGAAAACAGGAGTTTAAGACTGGCCTGGGCAACGAAATGAGACCCTGTCTCTCCAAAAAATAAACTAGAGTATAATTAGCCAGGCTGGTGGTGCATGCCTGTAGTCCCAGCTATTGGGGTGGCTGAGGCAGGAGGATCATCTGAGTCTAGGAGTTCAAGGCTGCAGTGAGCTATGATTGCACCACTGCACTCGAGCCTGGGCAACAGAGTGAGACCTCATCTTGGGGAAAAAAAAGTATTTTTTAAAAATAAAACTCAATGTAAGAACTAGATAAAAAATAATCAAGGACATCCTTAATCACAATTTGTTGATGATTCAGTTGATGTTGTTGCCATTACATAAAGGATTAAAGTGTTTTTCTCTTTAGGTGGTTTATACCATTTCTACTTCCAAAATGACCTTGAGGTTTTTTTTTTAAAAAAAAAAAAACCATATATGCATATACAAAGATGTATATGTAGAAATGGCCTGCTTTCTTTTCTATAAGCTCAAATTAGAGCATACTCTTCACATTGTTCAACAGATTATACTTATATTTATTTATTTATTTATTTATTTATTTGAGATGGAGTCTCACTCTGTCGCCCAGGCTGGAATGCAGTGGCGCCATCTTGGCTCCCAGCAAGCTCCGCCTCCCGGGTTCACCCCATTCTTCTGCCTCAGCCTCCCGAGTAGCTGCGATTATACTGTTTTACTTAACAATATATTGTGGAGGCAATGCTATATCAATTCATAATGCTGGAATTCAGTCTTTTAAGCGTTTGTATAGTATTCCATTGGATAAATGTACCATTTTTTTTTGTTTTTGTTTTTGTTTTTTTGTGATGGAGTTTTGCTCTTGTTGCCCAGGCTATAGTGCAATGACATTATCTCAGCTCATGACAGCTTCTGCCTCCCGGGTTCAAGCAATTCTCCTGCCTCAGCCTCCTGGGTAGCTGGGATTGCAGGCACCCACCACCATGCCCAGCTACGTTTTTAAATTTTTAGTAGAGACAGGGTTTCACCATATTGACCAGGCTGGTCTCAAACTTCTGATCTCATGTGATCCACCTGCCTTGGCCTCCCAAAGTGTTGGGATTATAGGCTTGAGCCACTGTGACTGGCCTGTACCATAATTTATTAAACTATGTCCTTACTGATAGAAATGTAGGTGTTTCAAGTAGTTTGTTACTAAAAATGCTGTAATGAATATCACTATTCATTTGGTTTTTATGAATCTTAACATAAATTTTTAGGAACAGTTGTACGTACGTCAAAGGACATTTGGAGTTACCTGTTTTTTCCTTTTTATTTTTATTTTTTTCTTGAGACAGAGTTTCACTCTGTCACCCAGGCTGCAGTGCAGTGGAATGATCTTGGCTCACTGCAACCTCTGCATCCCAGGTTCAAGTGATGCTCCTGCCTCAGCTTCCCAAGTAGCTGGGATTACAGGTGCATACCACTATGCCTGGCTAATTTTTGTATTTTTAGTAGAGACAGGGTTTCACCATGTTGTCCAGGCTGGTCTCCAATTCCTGAGCTCAAGTGATCTGCCCACCTTGGCCTCCCAAAGTACTGGGATTACAGGCGTGAGCCACTGCAGCTGGCTTGTATTTAACTTAAGTGTATAACATTTTTGAACGTTAACAAATTGATCCTCACAGAGGCTATGCTAATGTATTTTTTCACACTGTAAGAGCGTGATTATTTCCCCATATCTGTGCTAGTATTATGGACTACAAAGTTTTCTGATGGGTTAAAAATGACGTATTCTTTAAAATTTTGTGTTTCTTTAACTACAACTGAAGATGAGTATATTGCTGTGTTTACACAAATGTGTGTTTCTCTGTGAATAGTTGTTTCAAGTCTTGCCAAGTCTTTTCTTCTTTCCTTCTTTCTTCCTTTCTCCCTTCCTGATCTTCTTCCTTTCTTGCTTTTATGGTTGCCTTTCTGGCTCTGTTTTTGTCTTTCCTTCCTAACCACTCTTGGAAATTAGCTCCTTTTCTATCATACCTGCTAATATTTTTTTCTGAGTTTGTCTTTGCTTTTCAACTTTGTTTATGGTAATTTTTCATGTAGAAATGTTATTTTACATAGTCAAATGTATTTTTTTCTTATGTCTTTTGTCCCTTGCTTAGAGAGGCCTTGGTTGGGCACAGTGGCTCATGCCTGTAATCATAGCACTTTGGGAGGATTGCTTGAGCCAAGGAGGTCGAGGCTGCAGTGTGCTGTGATTGTGCCACCACATGCCAGTCTGGGTGACAGAGCAAGACTCTGTCTCAAGAAAAAAAAAAAAAAGGCCTCTCTTAATTTGAAACTATAAAGAAACAAAAAAATCTTCCATATTTTCTTCTAGTACTTCTACAGTTTTACATTTCGTATTTAAATCTTTGAGCTATCTGGATTTTATTGTTTAATTAGGAGTGCAGTAGGAATTGAAACTTGATTTTTTTTCCCATATGGCTGGCCAAGTGTCCCAACACCATTTATTTTCCTTCTGAATTGGAACTAGCCTTTATCTTAGACAAAATATTCCTATTCAAGAATATTTCTGAAGTCTCTATATTCTTTTTTATTTATCTCTATCTCTTCATACACCATTACCAAATTATTCATAATGTCTTAATATACACTGTGTGGCTTTTTTTTTTTTTTTTTTTTTGAGGCAGAGTCTCACTGTGTTTCCCAGGCTAGAATGCAGGCATGATCGCGGCTCACTGCACCTCTGCCTCGGGGGTTCAAGCAATTCTCATTGCTCAGTCTCCTGAGTAGCTGGGATTATAGACATGTACCACCACATCAGATGTATTTTTAGTGGAGATGGGGTTTCGCCGTGTTGGCCAGGCTGGTCTCAAACTCTTAGCCTCAAGTGATCCACCCACCTTGGCCTCCCAAAGTGCTGAGATTACAGGTGTGAACCACCACACCCAACTGGCTATGTTTATTAGTATTTTATTTTTACCTATTTTTAATGTCTGTCTTCCTAACTGTATATGATTTTATTCCTAACCCTTCAGGTATAATAATAAAGGTTTAAGTCATTAGGAGACATTCATTTTTATAGTAAGAAAATCTTGACATTCATACTACCTTTGGAAACCTCAGGCTCAAGCCATTGAAATGCTCAGCTGATTTTTGTTATCTTTCAAACTCTGGACCTTACCTTAACTCTTAACACCCAGTTTATCCTCACTCATCCTCTCATGTCTCGCCTCAAGGACCTGAAACAAAAATCAATTTACTGACTACAATGGGGATGAGGGGAGCTTTGACAGGAGAGTCCAGGTAGTGGTTATTGTAAGACTGAAGCCACATAGGATATGCCACCCTGGGGGGCTGCAGCTGTGAAGCACTAGGAGCCAAGTGGGCATGGGATTGGCTCAGGACCCCACGGTTTGGTTTATAAATTATGAGGAGCACGGAAACAAGACTGTCAGGTAAGGCTAAGGATTGTTTGATTGTATCAGAAGAAAAACCTCAGACCTGACAAACAGGATTCTGTACCCAATTCAAACTCAACAGAGCAAGGAGTACCAGGCCCTCAGGCAAGTCCCAGAGTTAAGTTAATTAAAAAATCCAAGGCACTCTCAAGGAAAGGAAAGGCTAGATACCTTTCAGGAAGGCTGCTATAAAACGACAGCAGTATGTCATGAATCTTCCCTTAGTCTTTCCAAAAATAGACTTACTCAGGAACACTTTCCGCTGGTCTCATGAGTTAGAGCGGTCCCTGTAGATCAGGGTACTGTGTGGAGCCCACAGGAAATCTGGGATATGAGGATAATCATGGGGGTTTTGGAGAAAGTGGATGCCCCTTTTCAATTGCTCCTATGTCCATATGAGCTAGCTTCTGACTTGCTATTGTGCTCACAAGTTGCTCGGGGCAGAAGGTGATCTGCCAGGGGTCACATTTGAGTGTGCTAACATCAAATGGATTCCAGATCTGCCACTTCTGAGCTGTATTACCATGGGCAGGTTCTTGATTCCTTTAAGCATCAGTTTTCTTTTTTGCAGATGGGTCTTACAAAACTCCATAGGTTTACCTGCTAGGATTGTTGTGAAAATTAAATGAGCAAAGATATGTTATATGCTTTAAAACTGAACTGGCACGTAGTAAGCTCCGTAAATGTTAGGGGTTGTTATTGTTATTATCATTACTACTA
Source organism: Colobus angolensis palliatus (assembly GCF_000951035.1). Classification (NCBI taxonomy): domain Eukaryota; kingdom Metazoa; phylum Chordata; class Mammalia; order Primates; family Cercopithecidae; genus Colobus; species Colobus angolensis. The sequence continues at coordinate 5,134,788 of NW_012115088.1, forward strand.
CCACCATCTTGTTTAAAGAATCAGATTCCATGGGTTACAAGTGAAAAATAGCTTTCTTTCCCCTACTCGGTAGGGTTAGCCCTTTTTCTGTCCCTGGGATGAAATCTAAGGTAGTCCTAGGACTACTTCAGTTACTGGAGTAAAGTAACTATCTCTCACATGTAATTGCAAAACAGTCCCATTTCAGTAATTGAAATGCCTAGTCCTATGCAAAAATCTCAACTTGAGCTTCATTTTCCCTTTCCCTGAGGTCAGCACTGATTGATTAAATAAATCTGCAAAGAGAAAAGGGCTGGGCTCTGGTTGTCTTCCTCTCTTTCCAAACTATGTTTTCCCTAATCCTAAACCCCCACTTTCCCACCCCAACCCCCAACCAGAGCAGCCGACCCCTCTGGGATTTTTGTTTCATTTTTTTAGAGACTGTGTCTCTTTCTGTTGCCCAGGCTGGAGAGCAACAGCATGATCATAGCTCACTGCAGCCTTGACCTCCTGGGCTGAAGCGATCCTCACACCTCAGCCTCCTGAGTAGCTAGGATTACAGGCAAGTGATACTGCTCCTGGCTGTTATTTATTTATTTTTAGTGATGAGGTCTTGCTATGTCACTCAATATGTTCTCAGACTCTTGGCTGCAAGTGATCTTCTTGTCGTAGCCTCCAGAGTAGGTGGGACTACAGGCACAAGCCACCATGCTCCATCAGTGATTTTTGTTGACTGACGCTGTGGCTGGAGTTCTCTGGGGCTGACAGATGATCAAGTTGACTCTTTCTTTCATGGGATGCTTCCACTGGCTCTTTGGAGACCCCCACTTGGGAACATACTAGCAGCACCCCCAACACAGGAATGACTCTCCTGGGGCTGGTCACTTACAAGCTTCAGTGACCTCCCACCCGCTATTTTCTGATTAAGGTCCCATGTCACTAATGTCAGGTCCCTTGTAAAATGACTCCCAGGTCTGCCCTATCCCTTGTGAGTATCCTGTTCAGGGAAATCACATACTTCTGCCCTGCCGTCTCTGGCAGGTCAACTTGCTCCTGTGAAAGCAGCTGTCATTGCTCTATCCACAGGTTGGAAGTCCCAATTCTTTAGATTCTGCAGAATCAAATGGCATGCACAAGATACTAGACCCTTGAGTCCCTGAACTCCAGGAGACACAGGGTGAGCTTTCTAAGTCTTTCCTTAATGCCCCTCTCACTTGATTTGTATTCAGGAAACTACTCTCCTCTTTTCATTTACTATGCCCTTTCCCAAAATAACCCCCTTCCTGGGTATTTTAACCTCAGGCTCAAAGCTGGTTCTTAATCACCTCCTTTGCAACTCTTGCAGAAGTCAGTTAGCATCTCACTTTGGAATGTGGAAATTCTAGCTAGTATTATTTTCTTCTCAACTGGAACTTAGAAAGAGTCCCTTTTAAACACCCTGTTATATTGTGAGAGTCATCATTATAGGGTGATTATGGGATTTAAGTGAAAAATGCATGCAAAATACTTAGCATATTGTCAGGCATATTGTAAGTGCTCAACAAACATTAGCTATTTATTTAACAAACAATTTATATGGTATTAACTGGGTAATCTAAGTGCTTTATAGGCAATGACTCATTTAATCCTCAAAACAACTCCATCATTCTCATTTTGTAAACAAGGAAACCGAGGCACAGAGAGGTTGCACATCTTGCCCAATATTACATAGCTAGAAAGTGATGAAGCTGGGATTCGAATCCATTCTGGCTCCAGAGGTCATACTTTTAACCATTAGGCTATTTCTTATTTCTTAATTACTACTATTATTTTTTGAGGCAGTGTCTCACTTTGTTGCTCAGTCTAGAGTGCAGTGATGCCATCCTAGCTCACTGCAGCCTCCAACTCCTAGGTTCAAGTGATCCTCCTACCTCAGCCTCCCAAGTAGCTGGGACTACAGGTGTGCACCACTACGCCCGGCTACATTTTTTATTTTTTGTAGAGACAAGGTGTCACCCTGTTACCCAAGCTGGTCTTAAACTCCTGGTCTCAAGTGGTCTTCCCACCTTGGCCTCCAAAAGTGCTGGGGTTACAAGTGTGAGTCACCTCGCCCAGCCCCCATTTCAAAGAATGGTAATAGCTATTATTATCATTATCTTAATTATTATTACTTAGTATGTATGGGAACAGACTTGGGTGATCCTAAAAGCCAAGTAAGTTACCATGAGAAGCTGTCATATCCTAAGTTTGACTTCGTTAATGAAACTGCTATCCTTCCCTGGACGAAAGCCAATGGACAGTTGGATTTTCCCAATGAAGCATTGAAGAGAATAAATACATGTGGATTAGGTTTAGTGATGGCTGTATTCAGTATTATAGCACATTCCAGAAATTGGTTTAAGTATTGTGATCCTGAATGATGTTGTGGATATTCGTGAACAACAGCAAGAATGAGAATTTTTTCTTCTCATTTCCCTTAAACTAATAGGAGCGTTGGCCCTGAAGTCAGGATGACTTCAGTTTGGTCATATGAGCAGGACAAAGCAAGTTTGTTTACAAAGAAGAGACATATAGATTCTACCAATTAGTTAATTATAGCAGAAATAGGAGATCAATCACCTTCGTGGTGTAGTACAGGAGTGAAGAACAAGGGACACCTGCCTTCAGATGATTAGACATATTCCCTTGTCCCAGGCAACATACCATTCAGTGGAGCTGATTCCTCTCCCCTTGACTTCCCACGTATCTTCATAATAAACTGATAAGTAAAACTAATATAACTTAAGCATGCTTCTATGCCTTGCAATCTAAAGAACTTACTATAATCACATTATCCTCAAATAATGATAATTCAATCTTTTTAATGTCTAATAGTTGTGCTTCTTGGTTCTGTTTCTTGCCTTATTGTATTAGCCAGGAATTCCAGAATATTATTAAGTAATAGTGGTAATAGCCAAGAGCAAGCTTCCTTTCCCTCTTCCTGATATTAATGGTAACACCTCTACAGAATTTTTGGTATGTTCTATCCCTTTGAGTATTTGATTAATGTGAATTCTAGAAAGATAGACATACAAAGTGCTGTATACAGTTTTAGGAGGTCCAAGAACCATGGACAGACACATGAATAGTTTTTGTGAATTCCATTATTAAAGCTTGAAGTTGGCAGCCTGGCGCAGTGGCTCATGCCTATAATCCTAGCACTTTGGGAGGCCAAAGTGGGCGGATCACATGAACTCAGGAGTTTGAGACTAGCCTGGACAACATGGCAAGACCTTGTCTCTACAAAAAATGCAAAAATTAGCTAGGCATAGTGGCACGTGCCTGTAATCCCATCTACATGAGGAGCTAAGGCCAGAGGATTGCTTGGGCCTGGGAGGTCGAGGCTGCAGTGAGCCGAGATTGCAGCACTGCATTCCAGCCTGGACTACAGAGTGAGATCCTGTCTCAAAAAAAAAAAATGTAGAATTTTGACTGGGTGTTGGCACATAGTGATTACTGAGTAATTACTCAATGAATGAATGTA
>NW_012115088.1:5139103-5161360 GCF_000951035.1 Colobus angolensis palliatus
AGACAAGGTCTAGCCTAGGCTAGAGTGCAGTGGCACACTCATTTTCACTGCAACCTCAACCTCCCTGTCGCAAGCAATTCTTCCGTCTCAGCCTTCCAAGTAGCTGTGACCATAGGCACCTGCCACCATGCTCAGTTGTTTTTTTATTTTTGATTTATTTTTGTAGAGATGAGGTCTCACTATGTTGCCTATGCTGGTCTTGAACTCCTGGGCTAAAGTGATCCTCCCACCTCCGTTTCCCAAAGTGCTGGGATTATAAGTGTGAGCCACCATGCCTGGCCTGATTCTTTTAATAGTCTGTTAGATTTAATTTGCTAGTGTTATAATTTGGAATTTGAATTCATCAGAAGGATTATAATGCATGTTAGGAAGATTTTTGAATAAAAATAATTCTAAGAAAAATTATTTGCTGGGTACAATGGCTCACGCCTGTAATACCAGCACTTTGGGAGGTTGAGGCAGGAGTATCGCTTGAGATCAGGAGTTCAAGACGAGCTTAGAAAACATAGGAGACCCTGTGTCTATAAGAAATTACAAAATTAGTCAGGCATGGTGGCCCACCTGTAGTCCCAGTATCTCAGGAGGCTGAGGTGGAAGGATCACTTGAGCTCAGGAGTTCAAGATTGTATAAAAGCTTCCCTTTTCTAAGCATTCTGGTAAGGACCAGAGAATGAGAACTTCAGAATATCACGGAGATGATAGGAGAAGCTCACCAAACCCACTTATCTTGCTGATTAGGAAGAAAGTTGCTCTGAGACATTGTGATTTATGCAAGATTGCACTACATCATAGAGGCAGGCATTCGTTAATACAAGCTCCTTGTTGAGGCTCGAAGAGAAAAGAAGGGGAAAGAGTTTTGTCTTATTTCCAATGGAACATTACCTTCATTCTATGGCAGAGCGAGAAGAATGGCTGTTTGTGCAACTGTGAAAGTTTCATAAAGAAATGATGCAAGAATTCTAATAAATTAAAGACATTATTGTCAGCCAGGTGCTGTGGCTCACGCCTGTAATCCCAGGACTTTGGGAGGCCGAGGCGGGCGTATCACCTGAGGTTGGGAGTTTGAGATCACCCTGACCAACATGAAGAAACCCCGTCTCTACTGAAAATAGCCAGATGTGGTGGCACATGCCTGTAATCCCAGCTACTCGGGAGGCTGAAGCAGGAGAATCACTTGAACCCAGGAGGCAGAGGTTGTGGTGAGCCAGAGACTGTGCCATTGCACTCCAGCCTGGGCAACAAGAACGAAACGTCGTCTCAAAAAAAAAAAAAAAGACATATTGTCATCTTCAAGGAATGAAAAACATTAAAACATTATTGGGCTGAATTTCCCCATATCTTTTGATTCCAACTGCCTTACCCTCTCTATGTAGAACCAAAACTTGCAGAGTTTCAGCTCTTTGGATAGTTCTCCCCAGCACACACCAGGGAGGCCTTCCTGCCAAAAATGGGCTAAATGCATTACAAATGGAGATGAAAGAAACACAGAACAAAGGAAAGAGGCTTTGAGGATATATATTTCAGAGAGTTGCCAACTTCTAAAACAATCTAGAGCTATAGCAAGATGTATTAGGTTAGTGCAAAAGTAATTGTGGTTTTGCTTTTTCTTCTGCACCAACCTATATAGGACCCTGGTAGAGAAGGGGCCTCTCCTGCTTGCTGTTGGTGCAGGTTCCTGCTGTTTGTCTTTTAATGTCTCTAACAAGGTCCTAAGGGTACTGATTGTCTCTGTGCTGACCCTATCTACCCAACTGTCCCCTCCCCTTAGCCTCATCAGCACTCAGCTTGACTCCTGCAGAACAACCCAGTACAATGCCTGATGCTCAGCCCCATACCTGACTTCACGTGTGGCAAAGGTCTGTCTTCCAAGGACTGCAACAATAGGACTGAAACATCTGCTCCCTTTGGACAAGTCAGTGAGAAATTCAGCCAAGCTGGTTGTTTGGTGTCACATAGCAAAACAATTGGCTAGATGATGGATTTCTTTGTTCCCAACTCTATGTTGACACTGTCTCAGATTCTAATCTGGTGGTGCATTTTAATGAAGGCTTGCTAGAAAGAGCAACTTTGTTTTTTTAACCATTAAAGCTGTTATGTTTACTACAATCCCCAAACACCCTATGCTGCAGATAGAGCAGCTAACATTACTGTAATTTAATAGATGAAACTGAAGCCCAGAGGACTTGATTGGTTGCTCCACGTCTCCTAGCTTGTTAGTGGTAGAGCTGGAGCTAGAACCCCCAGGTGTCCTGACTTCACCTGTCGGTCTCTCCCACAATGCAACAGTGCCTGCTTCATTAGAATCTGTTTTCTTACATATACTTTCTAGATAGAAAACTGTATATATTCTGATTTTAAAAGTATAAATACTTCCAAGTCTGTGTGAATGAATGCATTCAATAAATGAATGTTAATGAAGTTGTAAATATATTTTCATGAGGAAATTCATTTGAGAATTTCAATTAAGAGAATTGAAATCCATTTTTAAATAATTTAATGGGTTTATGGAAAGATTCATATGTTAAAGCAAAACCTAATCATTCATGAATTTACAACACTATTATTTAAACTTTTCATTGTGGACATTTTCAAACACACACAGAAGTAGAGGAAAGAATATAATAAACCCATCATCCCACTTCAACAATTCTTGATATACGGATATATGGCCAATCTTCTTTTATCGCTATCCCCTACTCCTCCTACTCCTTCCCTGGATTATTTTAAAGTAAATCCCAGATGTCATTTTATCATTTCATCCATAAACATTTCAATATGTAACTTTATTTTTTTTGAGACAGGGTCTTGCTCTGTTACCCAGGCTGGAGTGCAGGGATGCGATCTCGGTTCACTACAGCCTTGATCTCCCAGACTCAAATGAGCATCCCACCGCAGCCTCTCGAGAAGCTGGGCCTAGAGGCATGCCACCACATCCAGCTAATTTTTTTTTTTTTTGTATTTTCTGTGGAGACAGGGTTTCATCAAGTTGCCCAGGCTGGTCTCAAACTCCTGGGCTCAAGTGATCTGCTTGACCTTCCAAGTGCTGGAATCACAGGCATGAGCTACTAGGCCCAGCATCAATATGTGTCTTTAAAAGATAAGAAGGCTATTGTTACACCTTTAAAAAGTTAACAGTAATTTTGTTGTAAAATTGGTATGTGATGTGGTTTGGCTCTGTGTTGCTGCCTGAATCTCACCTTGAATTGTTATAATCCCCACATGTTAACAGAAGGAGCAGGTGGAGATAATTGAATCATGGGGCGGGGTGGGGGGGTTCCCCTATGTTGTTCTTGTGATAGTGAGTGAATTCTCACAAGATGTGATGATTTTATAAGGGGCTTCCCACTTTGCTCAGCACTCATCCTCTCTCCTGCCACCCTGTGGAGAGGTGCCTACTGCCGTGATTATAAGTTTCCCGAGGCCTCCCCAGCCATGTGGAAGTGTGAGTCAATTAAACTACTTTGCTTTAAAAATTACCCAGTCTTGGTTATTTCTTCACAGAAGTGTGGGAATTGGCTAATACAGTGAATTGGTAACACAGACAGTGGGGTCTGCTTTAAGGATACCCAAAAATGTGGAAGGGACTTTGGAACTGGGTAACAGCCAGAGGTTGGAACAGTTTGGAGGGTGCAGAAGAAGACAGTAAAATGTGGGAAAGCTTGGAACTTCCTAGAGACTTCTTACATGGCTTTGACCAAAATGCTGATAGTGATATGGACAATAAAGTCCAGGCTGAGGTGGTCTCAGATGGAGATGAGGAACTTGTTGGGAACTGAAATAAAGGTGGTTCTTGCTGTGCTTTAGCAAGGAGACTAGTAGCATTTTATCCCTCCCCTAGAGATCTGTTGAACTTTGAACTTGAGAGAGATGATTTAGGATGTCTGGCAGAAAAAAATTTCTAAGCAGCAAAGCATTCAAGAGGAAGCAGAGAATAAAAGTTTGGAAAATTTTTGGCCTATGTGATAGAAAAGAAAAACCCATTTTCTGGGGAGAAATTCAAGCCAGCTGCAGACATTTGCATAAGTAGCAAGGAGCCAAATGTTAATCACAAAGCCAATGGGGAAACTGTCTCCAGGGCATGTCAGATAACTTTATGGTGGCCACTCCCATCACAGGCCTGAGGTCTAAGAGGGAAAAATGGGTTTCTGGCCTGCTCTGTGCAGCCTCAGGACATGGTACCCTGTATCCCAACCACTCCAGTCATGGCTAAAAGGGGCCAAGATACAGTTCAGACCATTGCTTCAGAGGGTGCAAGCCCTAAGCCTTTGCAGCTTCCATATAGTGTTGGTCCTGCAGGTCTGCAGAAGACAAGAATTGAGGTTTGGGAACCTCCTTCTAGATTTCAGCAGATGTATGGAAACGCCTGGATGTCCAGGCAGAAGTTTGCTGCAGGGGTGTAACCCTCATTGAGAACCTCTGCTAGGGCAGTGCAGAACAAAAATGTGGGGTTGGAGCCCAGCCGACACAGAGTCCCTACTGGAGCACTGCCTAGTGGAGCTGTGAGAAGAGGGCCACTGTCCTCCAGACCCCAGAATGGTAGCTCAACTGACAGCTTGCACCATGTGACTGAAAAAGTTGCAGACACTCAATACCATCCCATGAAAGCAGCCAGGAGAGAAGCTGTATTCTGCAAAGCCACAGGGGTGGAGCTGCCCAAGACTATGGGAACCCACCTCTTGCATCAGCATGACCTGGTGAAACAGGAAAGTTCTCTGACCCCCTCACAGGACTTGCAACAGGGGTGTGACTTGTTTGCTCAGCCACTGCATACTCAAATACCTTATAGGAGAGGGATCATGCAGACAGGCAGATGCAGGAGCCAGGGCAGGTGCTTCTGGGCTCTGGCCCCATGGTAGCATGGGCTGTAGGTCTGTTGGAGATTGCTTGAGGTCCACTCCAGACCCTGTTTGCCTGGGTATCAGCAGCAGAGGTTGCAGAAGATAGAATATTGCTGAACAGCGAGTGTACCTGTCTGATTCTTACTTTGGAAGCGTCCTCTCAGGGGTGTACTCCACCCTGTGAGGTGTGGGGTGTCAGACTGCCCCTAGTGGGGGATGTCTCCCAGTTAGGCTACTCAGGGGTCAGGGACCCACTTGAGCAGGCAGTCTGTCCCTTCTCAGATCTCAACCTCCGTGTTGGGAGATCCACTGCTCTCTTCAAAGCTGTCAGACAGAGTCGTTTGTGTCTGCAAAGGTTTCTGCTGCTTTTGTTGTTGTTGTTGTTTAGCTGTGCCCTGTCCCCAGAGGTGGAGTCTACAGAGGCAGGCAGGTTTCCTTGAGCTGCTGTGAGCTCCACCCAGTTTGAGCTTCCCAGTGGCTTTGTTTACCTACTTAAGCCTCAGCAATGGCGGGCGCCTCTCCCCCAGCCTCGCTGCTGCCTTGAGGTTAGATCACTGACTGCTGTGCTAGCAATGAGGGAGGCTCTGTGGCCGTGGGACCCTCCTGGACTGGTGTGGGATATAATCTCCTGGTGTGCCCGTTTGCTTAAAGCGCAGTATTGGGGTGAGAGTTACCCAATTTTCCAGGTGTTGTGTGTCTCAGTTCCCCTGGCTAGGAAAAGGGATTCCCTTCCCCCTTGCGCTTCCCAGGTGAGGCGATGCCTCGCCCCGCTTCAGCTCTCACTGGTCAGGCTGCAGCAGCTGACCAGCACTGATTGTCCGGCACTCCCTAGTGAGATGACCCCAGTACCTCAGTTGAAAATGCAGAAATCACCGGTCTTCTATGTCACTCGCGCTGGGAGTTGGAGACTGGAGCTGTTCCTATTCGGCCATCTTGCTCCACCCCCCTGCTGAGAGTTTTTTGACAATATGTTTTCTTAGTAATATCAACAATGAACACTATTTTTTATCATAGTAGTAAAAAAAGTTTTTATATATACATACACACACACACACATATATATATATATATATATATTTAGACAGAACCCCACTCTGTTGCCCAGGCTGGAGTGCAGTGGCACAATCTTGGCTCACTGCAACCTCTGCCTCCTGGGTTCAAACGATTCTCCTGCCTCAGCCTCCTGAGTAGCTGGGATTACAGACATGTGCCACCACACCTGGCTAATTTTTGCATTTTTGGGAGAGATGGGGTTTCACCATGTTGGCCAGGCTGGTCTTGAACTCCTAACCTTGAGTGATCAACCCTCCTCAGCCTCCCAAAGTGCTGAGATTACAGGCATAATCCACCATGCCCAGCCAAAAGTACTGATCTCATGCTGTTAATTTTTTAAAAAATTCAAACCCACAGTAGTTTTTTATCTACCCCAGTGCTGACAATGAACCCAGACACAATCAACATTTCCAGAAGGTCTTGCAAGAATTGCTTGAAGAACAATTGATTCTATTCATATTCTTTTCTTTATTCCTGTTCATAAACTTACATGGACCTATGGATCTACAGTGAATTTTTGTTTTTAAAGACAAGGTTTCACTTTGTCACCCAGGCTGGAGTACAGTGGCATGATCATGGCTCACCACAGCCTTGACTTCCTGGGCTCCAGCAATCCTCCCACATCAGCCTCCTGAATAGCTGGGACCACAAGTGTGCACCACCACGCCTGGCTACTTTTTGTATTTTTTTGTGGAGATGAGGTTTCACCGTGTTTTCCAGGCTGGTCTCAAACTTCTGAGTTCCAGTGGTTCACCTGCCTCAGCTTCCCAGTGTTGGGATTGCAGGTGTGAGCCACTGTAGCCAGGCTCTCTCTGTCAAATATTGATGGACATTTGAGTTGTTTTGAGTTTTGAGCTATCATGAATAGTCCTGTTATGAACACTTGTACATGACTTTTGGTGTACATATAAGTATCTCTTGGCTATACATAAAAAATAGAGGGTTTGGGTAAGTTCAGCTTCAGGAGATATTATCAAACACTTTTTCAACATTGTTACAAATGTGCATTTCCACCAACAGTGTCTGAGAGTTCAAATTGCTTTGCATTCTTGCCTAAATTTGATATTGTTGTCTTATTATTAATGTTAGCTATTCTGGTGGGGTACAGTGATTCAAATTTGCATTTTGATTTTAATTGGCATTCTCCTGGTGATTAATAAAGTTGAGCAGCCTGTCATATGATTGTTGTTTTTTTTTTTTTTTGAGTGTCTTCTTTTATGAAATGCCTATTTAAGTCTTTTGCCCATTTTTCTATTGGGTTGTCTGCTTTTTATTAATTTGTAGAAATGTTTCATATATGATAGTTATGATTCATTTGTTATATATAGGTATTACAGATATCTTTTTCTACTTAGTAGCTTTCTTTTTCACGTTTTTTTTTTGGTTTGTTTTGTTTTGTTTTTTGGCATTGTAGCCTTTTCGCTCTTGTTTTGTATCTTAGTCTTGGAACTATTAATGCCTTTTGATGAACACTGGTTTTTATTTCAATGTAGTTCAATTTATCAGTCTTTACCTTTATGGTTAGTGTTTCTTATGTCCTGTTTAAGAAATCACTGCCTGCCTCAAACTCACGAGAATATTTTTTATGTCTTCTATCTAGATGTGTTATTGTTTTATATTTAGAATTAAAATTCATCTAGTATTAATTTTGTGTGTGGTGAGCGATAAGTTTCAAATTTTATTTTTATACAATGGATATTGGTGAACCCAGCATCATTTGAAAAGACCATTCTTTCCCTCACAGCACTATGGTGGTTCTATTTCTGAGCTATATATTCTGTTCCATTACTCTATTTGTCCATCTCTGTACCAATAACATGTCTCAATTATTTTAGTTTTATAATAAGTCCTTCAACTTTGCTCTTCTTCACAATTGTCTTGACTATTTTTGGTCCACTGAACTTCCAAATAAATTTTAGAATCAGCTAATCAGTTTCCCTCCCTCCTTCCCTCCCTCCCTCCCTTCCTGCTTTCCTCCCTTCCTTCCTTCCTTCTTCTTTTTTTGAAACAGGATCTTGCTTTGTCACCTAGGCTGGAGTGAAGTAGTGCAATCATGATTTACTACACCCTCAACGTCTGAGGTTCAAGTGATCCTCCCACCTCAGCCTCACAAGTAGCGGGGACTGTGGGTGCCCACCAACACACCCGGCTAATTTTTTTTTTTTGTATTTTTTTGTAGATACAGAGTTTCACCATGTTGCCCAGGCTAGTCTCAAACTCCTGGGCTCAAGTGATCCTCCTGCCTGGCCTCTCAAAGTGTTGGGATTACAGGTGTGAACTTCTGTGCCATGCTAATCAGTTTTTTATTTTTTAAAAGAACGTGCTGAGATGTGTATTGGATTTACGGTAAACCTCTAGACTAATTTGGGAAGATTGAAATTTTTACAATATCATGTCATCTAATCTACAAACATTGCATTTTAGCTGTATTGAGGTTTTCTTTCAATACAGTTTTGCAGTTTTCTTTTTCTTTTTCTTTTTTTAGACAGTCTCACTCTGTCACCTAGGCTGGAGTACAGCGGTGAGATCATGGCTCACTGTAGCCTCGACTTCCCAGGCACAAACGTTTCTCTCACCTCAGCCTACCAAGTAGCTGGCACTACAGGTTCATGCCACCATGCCTGGCTAACTTTATTTGGTTTGGGAACCTCTGCCTCGATTTCAGAACTCAGCACTTTGGGAGGTCAAGGCGGGAGGATCCCTTGATCCCAGGAGACCCAAGATCCCTTGATCCCAGGACTGATTATAAAGACCAGTCTGGGCAACATGGTGAAACGTTTCTCTCTCTCTTTTTTTTAATTTTAAAAATTAACAACAATAACAACAACAACAACAATAAAAACCCTATATTCTTCTAGTCCTAGCTTGCTAAGCTTTTTATCATGGTTGGTATTGTTTTACTCTATGTCCACTTTTACTCTATGTCCACCTTTCTTAGTCTGGGCTATGCCTAACTACTCTGCAGTTGAGATTAAATATTATTTTTAAGACCAAAAAATCCTTAAATTTTTATAATGCATTCTCATGAGAGGTTTGAAGTATCTATTATCTCCATTCAGTTCACCTAGCTGTAAAATGATGATTATTGTATCCACCACAGTGTTGTTGGGAGATGAAATAACTTATTGGCATGGATTGGCTGTATTCCCATTGAAATCTCAACGGAATTCTCATGTGTTGTGGGAGGAACCTAGGGGGAGGTAATTGAATCATGGGGGCTGGTCTTTCCCATGCTATTCTTGTGATAGTGAATAAGTCTCACCAGATCTGATGGGTTTATCAGGAGTTTCCACTTTTGCTTCTTCCTCATTTTCTGTTGCTGCCACCATGTAAGAAATGCATTTCACCTTCTGCCATGATTCTGAGGTTTCCTCAGCCATGTGGAACTGTAAGTCCAATTAAACCTCTTTTTGTTCCCAGTTTCAGGTATGTCGTAATCAGCAGCATGAAAACCAACTAATACAGTAAATTGGTATCAGTAGAGTGGGGCATTGCTGAAAAGATACCCCAAAACGTGGGAGCAACTTTGGAACCAGGTAACAGGCAGAAGTTGGAAGAGTTAGGAGGGGTCAGAAGAAGACAGGAAAATGTGGGAAAGTTTGGAACTTCCCACATTTTTTGATTGGCTTTGACCAAAATGCTGATAGTGATATGGACAATAAGGTCCAGGCAGAGGTGGTCTCAGAGGGAGATGAGGAACTTGTTGGGAACTGGAGCAAAGGTGATTCTTGTTATGTTTTAGCAAAGAGACTGGAGGCATTTTGCCCTCGCCCTAGAGATTTGTAGAACTTTGAACTTGAGACAGATGATTTAGGGTATCTGTCAGAAAAAATTTCTAAGCAGCAAAGTATTCAAGAGGTGACTTGGGTTCTTTTAAAGGCCTTCAGTTTTATAAGGGAAGCAGAGCAAAAAAGTTTGGAAAATTTGCAGCCTGACTATGCAATAGAAAAGAAAAACTCATTTTCTGGGGAGAAATTCAAGCCAGTTGCAGAAATGTGCATAAGTAGCAAGCAGCCTAATGTTAATCCCTAAGATCATGGGGAAAATGTCTCCAGGCCACGTCAGAGACCTTCATGGCAGCCCCTCCCATCACAGGCCTGGAGGCCCAGGAGGAAAAAGTGGTTTTGTGGGTTGGGCCCAGGGTCCCTGTGCTATGTGCAGCCTAGGGACTTGGTGCCCTGTGTCCCAGCCACTCCAGCCATGGCTGAAAGGGGCCAATGTACAGCTCAGGCTGTGGCTTCAGAAGGTGGAAGCTCCAAGCCTTGGCAGCTTCCATATGGTGTTGAGCCTGCACGTGCACAGAAGTCAAGAATTGAGGTTTGGGAATCTCCGCCTAGATTTCAGAAGATGTATGGAAATGCCCAGATGCCCAGGCAAAAGTTTTCTTCAGGGGTGGGGCCCTCATGGAGAACCTCTGCTAGGGCAGTGCAGAAGGGAAATGTGGGGTCAGAGCCTCCACACAGAGTCCCTACTGAGGCAGTGTCTAGTGGAGCTGTGAGAAAAGTGCCACCATCCTCCAGACCCCAGAATGGTAGATCTACTGACAGCTTGCACCATGTGCCCAGAAAAGCTGCAGACACTCAATGCCAGCCCATGAAAGCAGCCAGGAGGGAGGCTATACCTTGCAAAGCCACAGGGGTGGACCTGCCCAAGACCATGGGAACCCACCTCTTGCATTAGCGTGACCTAGATATGAGACCTAGAGTCAAAGGAGATTATTTTGGAGCTTTAAAATTTGACTGCCCTGCTGGATTTTAGACTTCCATGGGGCCTGTAACCTCTTTGTTTTGCCAAATTTCTTCCATTTGGAATGGCTGTATTTACCCAATACCTGTACCCCCATTGTATCTAGGAAGTAACTAGCTTGTTTTTGATTTTACAGGCTCATAGGTAGAAGGGACTGGCCTTGTCTCAGATGAGACTTTGGACTGTGGACTTTTGGGTTAATGCTGAAATTAGTTAAGGATTTGGGGGACTGTTGGGAAGGTATGATTGGTTTTGAAATGTTAGGACATGAGATTTAGAGGGGCCGGGGTGGAATGATATGGTTTGGCTGTGTCCTCATTCAAATCTCAACTTGAATTGTATCTCCCAGAATTCCCACGTGCTGTGGGAGGGACCCAGAGGGAGATAATTGAATCATGGGGGCCAGCCTTTCCCATGCTAGTCTCACAATAGTAAGTCTCACAGATCTGATGGGTTTATCAGGGGTTTCTGCTTTTGCTTCTTCCTCATTTTCTCTTACTGTTGCCATGTAAGAAGTGCCTTTTGCCCTCTGCCATGATTCTGAGGCTTCCCCAGCCATGTAGAACTGTAAGTCCAATTAAACCTCTATTTGTTCCTAGTTTCGGGTATGTATCAGCAGCATGAAAACAAACTAATACATTTATGTAAAATGTTCAAATAGTGCCTTACAACTAGTAAGCATTTTATTTTATTTTTGTTTTTGTAGAGATGGGGTCTCCCTATGTTGCTTGCCCAGGCTGGTCTTGAAATGTACTCAAGCAATCCTCATGCCTTGGCCTCTCAGTGTGCTGAGATTACAGGCATGAGCCACCATGCCTGGACATAAGCATTTTATAAACATCAGTTATTATGAATTTGTTTTTCAGGTGAAGAAAACAAAGTAGGAAAAGAGTGAGTGATGACTGGTGGTGAACTTCTTCCTGGAAACCCAGTCCCTGGACTCTCACTCTGCCTCTTTCCCTTTCATCATTTTGCCTAAAGAGAGGATTTAGTAGCCTCTTAACCATTCCATGTCAGTAAGTCTCTTCATCATAGTAAAAGTTTTTAAAAGATTATAAAATAATGCTTACAAACTGTACTGACTAGAAAGGCCCTTCTGTAGATACTTCTATGCAGTCAGTGTATTTAGTGTACATACTTCCTAAGCATGTATCAGAATAACAAAATTACTTGAGAAAGAGTGTTTTTTTTTTTTTTTTTTTTTTTTTTTTTGGTGCTATTTCTTTCTTTTTTTTTTTTTTTTTTTTTTTTTGGTTAAGTTCTTTCTTATATAGATCCTTCTTACAAGTTAAGACAACCACTTCACTCATGGTTGCCATGCAAAGAATCTTGTCTTCAATCAGCTCATTAAGGTAACTTTGTAAAGATAGTGTTTTTTAGAAGGGCACTTTGCCAGCTCCCTCAAACATAACTTTGCAAATGGACAGCAAGAAAAACATGGTAAATCACTTCCATATGGCTCAAGGCAATGAGAAACTTTTTTGATTAACAACATATTCACTACAATAAAATAACTTCCAAATCGGCTAGAAAGACACTAACTTATCTGCTACATCTATTCTCTTCTTTGATTTTTTCATTGTTTTGACTCTCCAAAAACCTTCCTAAACTCCCAACTGGTTCATTTTGAAACAATGGGCTCTTCCAAGACCATCACCTGTTCCTATTTGTCAGTTCTATTAAGCAAATAGCTACTCTTAAACTTATTTTAGAACCAGCTGCTTTACAACATATGCTTCAAACATTCAAGAGATGGTTTTCACAGACTCATCAGTTGATACAATCATTGACATGTCATCTGCATATGCAAGTACTAGTTTAAACATCTAAACTATTTTATTTCCTTTCGCAGCTGTCTAAATAGTAAACCAAGCAGTTTAGTTCACACCATAAATTCCCATCAAAGGGCTTTTAATTAATATATAAAGGACAAAATGGGCACCCAGGACTTAAAGTTTTCATTATCTGGATCTCTTCATTCTTCCCAGGCAGAAACTAATCATTTCACTTTCGCACTCTTGACAAATTGGAAAAAATGTGACACAGTCTATACAACTTTAAACAACATATCCTCACCTGTCAAGAGTCTCTTCCTCCCCTCTTTTCAAAGGAAATAGAATACAAAGATGATTGCCTTTTAGTCTGTGTGTTTTACAGTTTCTCTTGGTATAACGAAACCATCTGCCACCTCTGTCCCTTAACGCCTGGAATGAATCAAATCATCTTCCTTACAAACATTGTTAATCTCACAGTAATCCCTACTAATCACTTTGTAATCAGCACTCAAAGGGGCTAAAGGTCCTTGATTCTTAATCACGATATTTTAATCATCATTCTTGTGAGATGGCATTTAGTAATCCCTGAACCTTTGGTTTATTCCTTTTCAACTTCCTAATTATTTTTTAGGACGGAGAACAGGCGCTTTCTAGATAGGAGAAACCAGATCTCACTGGCCAAAACTGGTCTGGGAGACTAAGAGAGTGCCTGGGTAGTTTCTGATGTCTAACGCTTACTTTCCATTTTAGATACTGAAGATAGCTTATTTCTGTTTTCTTTTACTTCCTTATTCTTTTCCTTTATCTCTTTTTCCTCTACTGCACTTTTTATTTAGCAAATTTTTGGATGAGTAGCAATTTATTTTTCCTCTCTGCGTCCTTAAAAGGTTTGGTTTCTGGCCTGTTAATTTCCTTTTTTATTTTTTACCAAGTTGGGGAAATTCCCCTCTATTCTTAGTTTGCTGAGAGTCTTTAATCGTAAATGGATGTTAGGTTTGGTCAAATGCTTTTCCTGCGTCTATTAATATAATCACATGATTTTTCTACTTTAGCCTGCTAATGTGATGAATTGCTTTTATTGATTTTCATCCTTTTGTATTCTTTAGGTACAATATCCTCACTCTTCTTTATAAATCTATAACTTTTTTCTTTTTCAATTTTTTTCCCTGAAGGGGATGAAAGAGACTTCTTTTTTTTTTTTTGAGGCGGAGTCTCGCTCTGTCGCCCCGGACTGGAGTGCAGTGGCCAGATCTCAGCTCACTGCAAGCTCCGCCTCCTGGGTTTACGCCATTCTCCTGCCTCAGCCTCCCGAGTAGCTGGGACTACAGGCGCCCGCCACCTCGCCCGGCTAGTTTTTTTGTATTTTGTAGTAGAGACGGGGTTTCACCGTGTTAGCCAGGATGGTCTCCATCTCCTGACCTCGTGATCCGCCCGTCTCGGCCTCCCAAAGTGCTGGGATTACAGACTTGAGCCACCGCGCCCGGCCAAAAGAGACTTCTTATACATTTTAGTGGCTTGCTGTCTTGTTGAATTATGAGTTTTCCTTTCTCCTCATTCTTTTCTCCTTCACCAGTTTTCTGAGCAACACGTCTTGCTCAGAACCTAAATTTAAGTTTGTGACTTTTATGTAAACAATTGAAAAAGAGCTTTTGTCCTTGGTTACTTAAATAATAAAATGATCACTATAGAGTTAGGAGCTCCCTTTTATGACCCCCTTTTTCCTAGCCCCATCCTGTAGCTTATTTACCAATTTATCAAGCATGGATTTGATAACCGTGTTTTAATTATATTTAAAGGGAATGGGTGTGGAGAGTGAAGGAAAAAAAAAAAACTGGTGATGAGATGCTTTCTCTCTAAGAGTCAAGATTAAAAACCTCCTAATTGGTCTTCGTGCCTTCTGTTTCTTTTCATGCCAGTCAGAGAGATTCCCCTAAAGCATAGTATTGATTTTTTTTTTAACAATTCAATGGTTTTTAGTATGTTCACAGAGTTGTGCAATCATCACCACAATCAATTTTAGAACCTTTTTCATCATGCGTACTCTTTAACCATGACCTCCCAATCTCCCCATTTCCCCACCCAGCCCTAGGCAACCACACATCTGCTTTTTGTCTCTCTAGATTTCCCTTTTCTGAACATTTCAGATAAATGGAATTATGTGCTATGTGGTCTTTTGTGACAGGCTTCTTTCCATTGCCAAATGTTTTCAAGGGTCATCCATGATATAGCATGTGTCTGTACTTCTTTTTTTTTTTTTGAGACAGAGTCTCACTCTGTCGCCCAGGCTGGAGTGCAGTGGCGCAATCTCGGGTCACTGAAAGCTCCGCCTCCCGGGTTCACGCCATTCTCCTGCCTCAGCCTCCTGAGTAGCTGGGACTACAGGCGCGGGACACCACGCCTGGCTAGTTTTTTGTATTTTTAGTAGTGACGGGGTTTTACCATGATAGCCAGGGTGGTTCTGGTCTCCTGACCTTGTGATCCTCCTGCCTCGGCCTCCCAAAGTGCTGGGATTACAGGCATGAACCACCGCGCTGGGCTTACTTCATTGTTTTTATGGCTAAATAAAATTTCATTCCATGATCACACCACATTTTGTGTACCCATTAATCAGCTGATGAACATTTGGGCTTTTTCTACCTTTTGACTATTATGAATACTGCTGCTAAGACCATTCATGTGCTAGTTTTTGTGTGGACATATCTTTTCATGTGTTTATCGGTGTCTAGTTTGTTCTCTTGAGTGTATACCTAGGAGTGGAATTGCCAGGTCATGTGGTAACTCTAATGCTTAACTTTTTGAGGAACTGTCAGACTATTTTCCAAAATGGAAAACAGTTCCATTTTGGAATCAGCAGTGCAGAACAGTTCCAATTTTTCACATTCTTGGCAACACTTGTTATAGTCCGTCCTTTCTATAATAGCCAAACTAGTGGATGTAAAGTGGTATCTCTTTTGGTTTTGATTTACATTTCCCTGGTGACTATTGGTGTTGAGCATCTTTTCATGTGCTATTGGTCATGTTTATCTTCTTTGGAGATATATCTATTTAGATTCTTTGCCCATTTTTAAATTGGGTCATTTGTATTTTGCTATTGACTAGAATATTGTGTATTCTAGATAAAAGTCCCTTATTAGATACATGATTTGCAAATATTTTTTCTCATTCTGTTGTTTGTCCTTTCACTTTCTTGCTGGTGTCCTTTGAAGCATAGAAGTCTTTAATTCTGAGGAAATCTGATTTATCTATTTTTTTCTTTGATTGCTTGTGCTTTGTTGTTATATCTAAGAAATCACTGCCAAATAAAGATCAGGAAGACTTATGCCTACATTTTCTTCTAAGAGTTTATAGTTTTAGTTCTTCCACTGAAATCTTTGCTCCATTTAAAGTTAGTTTTTGTATATGGTATAAGATAGTGGTCCAACTTCATACTTTTCCATGTGGATATCCAGTTGTCCCAGCACCATTTGTTGAAAATATTATTCTTTCCTCTACTGAATTGTTTTGGCAACCCTGTCAAAAAGCAATTTACTCTAAATGCAAGGGTTTATTTCTGGATTCTTAATTTTATCTCATTGATCTGTAGGTCTATCCTTATGCCAATACCACACTGTCTTGATTACTTGTAGCTTTATAGTAGGTTTTGAAATTGGGAAATATGAACCCTCCAACTTTGATCTTCTTTTTCTTTTTTTTAAAGACAGGTCTCACTCTGTCACCCAGAATGGAGTGCAGAGTTATGATCATGGCTCACCGAAGCCTCAAACTCCTGGGCTCAAGAGATCCTCCTGCCTCACCCTCCCTAGCAACTAGAACTATAGGTGCATGCCACTTCACCTGGATAATTTTTTAAACATTTTTTAGAGATGAGGGTCTTACTATATTGCTGAGGCTAGTCTCCAACTCCTGCCCCAATCAATCCTACTACCTCAGCCTCCCCAAGTGCAGGGGTTACAGTGTTCTTCTTTTTGAAAATTGTTTTGGCTATTCTGGGTCCTTTGAATTTTCATGTGAATTTTAGAATCAGTTTGTCAATTTCTACAAAGAAGCCAGCTGGGATTTTTATAGGGACTGCATGGAATTCACAGGTGAATTTAGTGAGTATTGCCATTATAACAATATTAAATCTTCTGATCCATGAAATGGAATGTGTTCCCATTTATTTAGATCTTTTTAACTTCTTTCAATGATTTTTGTAATTTCTAGGTAAAAGTTTTGTACTTCTTTCATGAAATTTATTCCTAAAAGTTTTATTCTTTTTAATGCTGTTGTAAGTGGGATCACATTCTTAATTTCATATTCAGATTGTTCAGTGAAAGTGTATAGAAATACAATTGATTTTTCATATTAATCTTGTATTCAGCAACCTTGCTGAACTCATTTATTCATTCTAATGGTTTTTTTTTGTATATGAGATCATGTCATCTCCAAATAGTGATAGCTTTCCTTCTTCCTTTCCAATTAAGATTTATTTTATTTCTTTCTTTTGCCTAATTGCTCTGGCTAAAATCTTCATACAATGTTGAATAGAGTTGGTTAGAATGGACATCGTCCTCTTTGTTTTTTTAAGGACTAGAGTCTTTTTCTGTTGCCCAGGCTGGAGTACAGGAGTGTGATCATAGCTCACTACATCCTCAAACTCCTGGATTCAATTGATCCACTTGCCAGAGTCTCCCAAATAGCTAGTACTACAGGTGTGTGTGACCATACCAGCTAATTTTAATTTTTTGTGGAAATGAAGTCTCGCTCTGTTGCCCAGGTGGGTCTGAAACTCCTGGCTGTAAGCAATCCTTCCACCGCAGCCTCCTAAGGTTCTGGGATTACAGGTGTGATTCACTGTGCCCAGTCCTCCCTTTGTTCTTAATCTTGGGTGAAATCACTCAGTCTTTCACTATTAAGTGTGATAGCAGCTATGGGTTTTTCTAGATGGTTCTTATCAGGTTCAAGAAGTTCACTGTTCCTAATTTGTTAAACTTTTTTTTTTTATCATAAAAGAGAGATGGGTTTTTTTTGTTTGTTTTTTGTTTTTTTGTTTTGTTTTGTTTTGTTTGTTTGTTGTTTTTTGAGATAGAGTCTTAGTCTGTCACCCAGATTGGAGTGCAGTGGCACAATCTTGGCTCATTGCAACCTCCGCCTCCCAGGTTTAAGCGATTCTCCTGCCTCAGCCTTCTGAGTAGCTGGAACCACTCAAACAAAAAATTTAGCCACCACGCCTGGCTAATTTTTTTCTATTTTTAGTAGAGACAGGGTTTCGCCATTTTAGCCAGAATGGTCTTGATCTCCTGACCTCAGCCTCCCAAAGTGCTGTGATTATAAGTGTGAGCCACCATGCCCGGCCAAGAGTTGGTTTTTTCAAATGCTCTTTCGGCATCTATAGGGATGATTATGTGGTTATTTTTCATTCTATTGATATGATAACATTATTTCATTTTTGAATGTTAAACCAACCTTGCATTCCTGGAATTAAATCCTAGTCAGTCATGGAGTATAATCCTTTTATAGGTTGCTGGATATGGTTTGCTAATTCTCTGTTGATGATTTTCATCTGTATATTCATAAGAAATACTGGTTTATAATTTCTTTTGAAGAATTCATGAGTAATTGGTGTTAATTCTTCTGTAAGTGTTTGGTAAAATTCACCCAGTGAAGCCTGCAATGACTTTTTCATCTTCCTCTTTGAAACACTTCAGTGGTTACCAATCACCTAATGAATTCAATATAACCTCCTATGGTATGCATTCCCAGTAGTATGTCCTACTATTCCCAGCTAATCTCCCACCTGCCATTTGTCCACAGCCTCTATCTCAACTCTTGCCTTGACCTCTACTTCTCATACCCTTGTGTGTTTCACTAGGCAGACTGCTACTCCTCTGTTAAGACATCTCAAGTCTACTTACACCTTGACACCATTTCTTGACTCTTTTGTTGAATTAGTTTAGATTTTCTTACAATATTCTGACCAGCTTCCCCTAATACCCATTTTTAAATCTCTCTATTGATCTTCACAGCATAGGATTTATAGAAAAGCCTTTATAATAGGCTTTGGGAACAATTAAAAAAATAATTTTTTTTTAATTAGCCAGGCATGGTAGCATGTGCCTGTAGGCCCAGCAACTTGGGAGGTTGACATGGGAGGATTGCTTAAGCCTGGAAAGTTGAGGCTGCAATGAACTGAGGTCATGCCACTGCAATTCTGCTTAGGCAACAGAGCAAGACTCTGCCTCTAAAAAAACAAATAAATCACAACAGTGAGAAAATGATGACAGTGAAAGAGAACTTTGGGCATGGGCCAAACTAACTATGGGAGAAATTTAGCTTATAGTTTAAATAATAATAGCCCTTTTATAATAATTATTATAAAACTAATAAAAGGCCACAAATTTAGGATTAAGAGAAGGGCCTGAATTCTGCTAAGAGGTAGGTTTAGTTAAACAATTTCCAGCCATTGTACTGGAGATCACAAGATTTGTAACTTCCCTTATTACTGCTGTGAATAATATCACTATTGTAGAGCCTAAGCTTGGACTTTTGAGATATCTTTTCAGACTTCTGCACTTCTGATGGTTGGATGACTCCACTGAGACTCAAGACTTAAGACTCACCCAATTCTGTAGCCCCCACCCAGAAGTGGACTCAGCACATAAGAACCATTTTCTACATCCCTATGATTGCATCCCTGACAAATCAGCAGCACCCATTCCCTAGCCCCAGCCTACGTAGCTATCTTGAAAAAACTCTAGCCTCCAAATTTTCAGGGAATCTGATTTGAGTAATAAAACCAACTCATTTGTTATTATTAGTCTGGCCATTTAGCTGGCTCTTAAAAATTGGATTCAGGACTGGGAAAGGTTCTGCATGCCTTTTTGCTGACTTTCCAAGTCTCAATGATCTTCACAGTAGAGAATATCAAAAATGCTAATGGCAGAGTCACAATGGTGATAGTTTTCTAAAAGCAATTCCTTCTTCCAATATTTAAAATACAATTTTTAAATATTTTAAGGCTGATGTTTAAGTTTCTGTGAAGAAATTGTATTACCTTAGTAAACATAGCATTTAAAATATGTAACATTGCTTTTCAAATGTGTATGAAGATTACATTTTCTTCATAGAGTTTTGATATGTTTATGAAGAAATGAGAATTATATTGAACATGCTCAAAACCCTTTTATGCATTAGAATTTGTAACAAAGTGACCACTATACTAACATACCTAATGGACATCTGTTTCCTAAATTTCATTAAGGTAAAATTTTTATTTTAGTGAGGGATGAATCAAGAAGAAAACTCTTTAAGACAAAATTATCAAGAAACACATTTCATAGATCTGTGCTGTTATTCAAATGTTGTGACTGGAGCCCATTACTTCAGCTGACTTTAACACTCTTGCCACTTTTGTCTCAACATTAGCTAGGGAGGTATGTTGGTATTGTTTTTATTATTATCAGTGAAAAAATAGTAGTAACTGTATTCATTTATTGTCACTTACTGTGCATTAGGAATGATGCCAGGCACTTGTCACCTAGCTTACAACAAGCCAGCAAAGAAATTTGCTAGCATATTTACTATATGTTAGCAAGGATTAGGTTCAATTGCAAGTAATAGAAACCTAAAATAATGTCTTTAAAAAGAATGATTTGTATTATCTTACATACAAGTCCAGAGGTAGGCATTCTAGGCCTGGCTTTATAGTTCTGCTCCATAAAGTCCTTAGGGACTGAAGCTCTTTCTGTCTTGTAAATGCCCACTGGCTGCAGTGCCAACAGCAAAGAAAGGGATAAGAGAAAGAGGGCAAAGGAAATGCACTGCTTTGCTTAGGAAGGTTTCTACTACATGATATTTAATTTAGAGTGCATTGGCCAGAAGGCAGTCATATAAACATGTGTAGGTGGGTGGCCATGTGCCAACTACAACTTTGAGGATCTAAAACAGAGAAAAGAATGATAAACCCATTTACATTATTGCTGAAAGTCACCTACTTGATAAAAGAGAGAGGATTCAAAACTACCTCTGTCTAGGTCTATCTTTGGGGTTAGAGCAAAGGGGATGGGAATAGTAATAATTTATTTTATAAACTTAGCACATTGTCTTAAATATTGTTCCAGTTAGTTATTGCCATGTAACAAACCAAGCCCAATTTAAACAATAAACATTTATTTAGCTCAGCAAGTCATTTCTGTGAATCTGGGCCAATCTTGGCAGATTTCTGCTTGGAGATTGGCAAGGGGTTGACTGGCCTAGGGCCTTGGCTGGGACGACTTGTCATTCCTCCACATGGTCTCTTGTCCTTCATCAGGCCAGCCTGGGTTTGTTCTTTTCACA
The DNA here is from genome assembly GCF_000951035.1 of Colobus angolensis palliatus. Taxonomy (NCBI): domain Eukaryota; kingdom Metazoa; phylum Chordata; class Mammalia; order Primates; family Cercopithecidae; genus Colobus; species Colobus angolensis. The sequence goes on from NW_012115088.1 coordinate 5,159,832, forward strand.
TCATCCACGTGAGAGAGGTCCATGAGAGAGAGCAGGAGCATGAAAGACTTCTTGAGGCATAGATTCATAAGTGGCTCAATGTCATTTACACCGCACTGCGTTAGTCAAAATAAAAAACAAGGTCGACCCAGATTCAAGAGCTGGGGAAATAGACTCCATCACTTGATAAATTACAATGTCACATTGCAAAGATCATGGGTACGGGGAGACCACCAATTGGTGCTATGAATGTAATCAATTTACCAAAATACTAATAAAAGTTGTTGATTGGAATTGAAAATAGTAAGGATCATCTTCAACAAAAAATCCTAAATGTACTGTCTTTATTTAGTTGTGTTTTTCTTTTAAATTTTTTATTTTTATTTTTCAAGACTAGGCCTTGCTCTGTTGCCCAGGCTGGAGTGCAGCTGCATGATCAAGGCTCACTGCAGGCTCAACTTCCGGGGCTCAGGCAATCCTCCTGTCTCAGCCTCCCAAGAAGCTGAGACCACAGGCACTTGCCACCATACCCAGCTAAGCTAAAAAAAAAAATATTTATAGAGATGGGGTCTCCCTATGTTGCTCAGGCTGGCCTCTAACTCCTGAACTCAAGGAATCCTCCTGTCTTGGCCTCCCAAAGTGCTGGGATTATAGGCATGAGCCACCACACGCAGCCAAGTTTTTCTTCTTAAAGGAACTCAAGTTCTACAATAGTTCTTCTCAGTCATCATGGACACATTCAGGAAGTGAAACATAAACAGAGGTCCTTGGGTCTTGGAAGATTTTTTCTGCTAGATTGAATCTGGATTAAGACTAGGAAGGGATGGATATAGGACCAGAGGAGTCTGTGGGTGAAGATTTTTATTGTCCTGAGAAACTGTAATTTGTCTGAGATTGCATTTTTCTTTGGGTTAAATTTTGATTAAAAATGTGTGGGGGCTGGGCACAGTGTCTCATGCCTGTAATCCCAGCATTTTGGGAGGCTGAGGCAAGTGAATCACTTGAAGGTAGGAGTTCAAGACCAGCCTGGCCAACATGGTGAACCTCTGTCTCTACTAAGACCACAAAAATTAGCCTGGCATGGTGGCATGTTCCTTGGTCTCAATGACTCAAGAGGCTGAGGCATGAGAATCACTTGAACCTGGGAAGTGGAGGGTACAGTGAGCCAAGATTGTGCCACTGCACTCCAGCCTGGGTGACAGAGTGAGACCCTGTCTGAAAAAAAAAAAAAAGTATGTGGGTATTCTTGGGTTCTTGAGAAAAATAATGAAAAGAGAGTAAATTTTATTTTCTTCATTGTTTGGGCTAGTTTGTTCATTCACTAAACAAAAATGCATTGAGTCCCTGTCATGTGCTAAGTACCATGCTAGGCACTGAGATATAATAATAAGCAAAAATAGACATAGTTCCTATCCTTAAGGAGTTTACCACTGTGGATTGGAGGATTGAAACATTAATTAAACAATCCCGGGGGTGGAGCAAGATGGCCGAATAGGAACAGCTCCAGTCTCCAACTCCCAGCGCGAAGGACACAGAAGACCGGTGATTTC
>NW_012115088.1:5165935-5170132 GCF_000951035.1 Colobus angolensis palliatus
TATATAAAAGTTATGTGATAAAAAAAACAAAAAAAAAAAAACAAAAAACAAAAAAAACAATCCCACAAATAAATGCTCCATAATGGCAAAATGCAAAAAGTGATGTAAAGGTATATGGTGATATGAGACTCCGACTCTCCAAAACAAAGAGCTGGTCTGGTCTGTGGCATCAAAGAAGGCTTTCTTAAAGAAGAAATCTTCAAGCTAAACTCTGAAGGGTAAGTCAGAATTAAGGGGATAGTGGTAGAGGTGGGGTTCCAGGCAAAGAAACAGCATCTGTAAAGGCACTTATGAAAGACTGCAAGGAAGCCACTTAGGATTGAAACACAGAGAGTGAGAGGAAGTGGTTTAGAGATGAGACCGGAGGGCTGATGACTGTCAGATTACGTGGGAGTGCTAGGCCATAGAAGAAATTTTTGTCATTATCCTCAAAAAATAACAGCCATAGTAAGTGACAGGAGCAGGTCTGTGAATTTAAAAGATCCCTTTGGGGTTAGGCCTGAGATTGGATAACTAGAGAACAGTTGGGAGTCTACTGCAGTATCCAGATAAAACTTGATAACTTAGATGAGAGTGATGATGAAGGAGAGGATGAAAAGCAGAACTATTCAGGAGGTTTTTATGGTAAAATCAATAGGCCTCTGTAACATGTCAGTTACAGGAAGTAAAGAAAAGGAAGATGTAGTATATTGAATCTTTCACCCCTCCCTGCGTTCATATCACTGCCAAGGCCTTACTGTGGGTAGACTTTGGGCTTGACAATGTTGCCTGCTTCAGCCAATGACATAAATAGAAATGTCAGTATGCCATTCCAAGCTTAGGATTTAAGAGCCTCATGTGTTTGCACTTGTGCTCTTGAACCTCAGAAGCCATCATGAAAGGAACATGCTCAGACTGGCCTGCTAGTCCAAGAAGGGTAAGTGACATGGCGCATAGAGTCACCTCTGAGACCTACAGTGAGCAGCAGAGCCACTCTGGCTGCTGCAGTCTACAATAGAGTCGCCCAACTGAGCCCAGCCTAGATCTGCCAAACTGTGACTAACTTCTGCATACATGAGTGATTGTAAATGAATGTGGTTTTGTTGTTGTTGTTGTTTGGGGACAGTGTCTCACTCTGTTGCCCAGGCTGGAGGGCAGTGACATAATCACAGCTCACTGTAGCCTCATTCTCCCAGGCTCAAGACATCCTCCCACCTCAGCCTTGTGAGTAACTAGGACTACAGTTGCAAGCCACCACACCTGATTATGTTTTGTTTTTTTTTGTAGAGACGGGGTTTTGCTGTGTTGCCCAGGTTGGTCTGGAACTCCTGGCCTCAAGTTAGCCACCTGCCTCAGCCTTTCAAAATGCCAGGATTACAGGCATGAGCCACTGTGCCTGGCCGAATATAGTTTTAAATATCAGAATTTAGAGTTGTTTGTTACTCAGCAATAACTGACTCCTAGATGTGTAACCATTCAACAGGTTCATACTGCCCACTGCCCAGATAGAGCTGATTCATCAAGACAGGGAAATTGCAGTAGAGAAAGAGTTTAATACACATAGAGCCAGCTAAATGGCCAGACTAATAATAACAAATGGGTTGGTTTTATTACTCAAATCAGATTCCCTGAAAATTTGGAGGCTAGAGTTTTTTCAAGATAGCTACGTAGGCTGGGGCTAGGGAATGGGTGCTGCTGATTGGTCAGGGATGCAATCATAGGGATGTAGAAAATGGTTCTTATGTGCTGAGTCCACTTCTGGGTGGGGGCTACAGAACTGGGTGAGTCTTAAGTCTTGAGTCTCAGTGGAGTCATCCAACCATCAGAAGTGCAGAAGTCTGAAAAGATATCTCAAAAGTCCAAGCTTAGGCTCTACAATAGTGATATTATTCACAGCAGTAATAAGGGAAGTTACAAATCTTGTGATCTCCAGTACAATGGCTGGAAATTGTTTAACTAAACCTACCTCTTAGCAGAATTCAGGCCCTTCTCTTAATCCTAAATTTGTGGCCTTTTATTAGTTTTATAATAATTATTATAAAAGGGCTATTATTATTTAAACTATAAGCTAAATTTCTCCCATAGTTAGTTTGGCCCATGCCCAAAGTTCTCTTTCACTGTCATCATTTTCTCACTGTTGTGATTTATTTGTTTTTTTAGAGGCAGAGTCTTGCTCTGTTGCCTAGGCAGAATTGCAGTGGCATGACCTCAGTTCATTGCAGCCTCAACTTTCCAGGCTTAAGCAATCCTCCCATGTCAACCTCCCAAGTTGCTGGGCCTACAGGCACATGCTACCATGCCTGGCTAATTAAAAAAAAAAAATTCTGTGGTGACGGGATCTCACTGTGTTGCCCAGGTTGGTCTCAAACTCCTGGGCTCAAGCCACTCTCCCATTTTGGTCTCCCCAAGTGCTGGGATTACAGGCATGAGCCACTGTGCCTGGCTTTACTGTTATAATTTTTTGCAAAAGTGGTTTCAGAAGGGTCAAAATTTACTGTTGGCTGGGCACAGTGGCTCATGCCTGTAATCTGAGCACTTTGAGAGACCAAGATGGGAGGATCATATGAGCCTAGTAGTTTGGGACCAGCCTGGGCAACAGAGCGAGACCCTGTCTCTACAAAAAATATAAAAGACTAGCCAGGCCCAGCGGTGCGAGCCTGTAGTCCCAGCTACTTGGGAGGCTGAGGTAGGAGGATCACCTGAGCCTAGGAGGTTGAGGCTACAGTGAGCTGTGATCACGCCACTGTACTCCAGCCTGTGTGACAGAGTGAGACCCCATCTCAAAAAAAAAATTATATCACTAACTATTGGAAAGTTTAAATATCAAGCCAAAAGAGCCATGATGAAGTTCTGATTTATTAAATTCCATTTGTGAAGAGTGTGTGTGTGTGTGAGAGAAACAGAGGGAGATTGAGACATACAGGAGGAGAGATGCAGAGAGCTGTTTGTGGTGGCTCATTCTTATAGCCCAACTGTTGGCTAGCTTGGTTTTCATTTAAAAGTTACTTGACTGACATTTGACTGTTGCCCCTTTAGAATACATTCTTTTATAATTTCCTCCCTTTCCCCTACATGACTTCTGTCCATCTTTGGAAAGCAAAATTATTCCTAGTGGGTTTCTGATTTGTTCTTTGGAGCCCCACTTTTTAGTAAGCACACAAAAAAACTATTCATCCACATTGCTACCTTATACTAAACGTTCTTTGTTAACTTAAATTTTACAGGCTGGGCAGCATAAACATTCAAGAAAAAAAAAATTCATTGTGCCACCAGCTCTAAGCATCTGGCACCAAATATTTCTTTAAGGTTTGTTTAAACAAGAAATGTTTTAAAAGAGAGACATTTTTCATAGTGATGATGGCCTTGACTACAGAGGGCACATATCTGAGCCCTGGTTTTTGCAGGGAGCATGAAGGAGCCTGTCAGTGAAGCTTTCCTCCAGGGAAAAGCCAACGGAAAGGTTTCTTCACTTTGGAAGTTCTGCGTCTTTGAATTTTTCTAAGGATAGTTTCAGCTTTTTCAAACTTAGTGCATGTCAGTACTTGAGGAGAAGGTCAGAGAAAAGAAGCAGAAAGTGAAAATAATTTGCTTTAAGAACTCAGGCAGTGCTTCTGTGAAATCATGCTATTCAGTGACTTCCAATCAAGTGGATCCTAATTTTCTAGTTGCTTAACTTGTACTTTGAGATTTCCTAAAACAACTTCAGTATTGAGAATCGCTCTGGGCAGAGTTGGGGCCTGGACATTATTTTCTCTGTGCACCCCTGATTTTGACCAGTATTTTTTTTTTTTTTCTTCAGAAATAGCATCTCACTATGTTGTCCAGGTGGTCTTGAACTCCTGGCCTCAAGCAATCCTCCCACCTCAGCCTCCCAAGTGCCGACATTACAGGTGCATGCTACCATGTCCCGCTAATTTTTTTTTATTTTTGGTAGAGACAGGGTCTCACTATGTTGCCAGGGCTGGTTTTGAAGTCCTGGGCTCAAGCAATTCTTCTGCCTCAGCCTCCCAGAATGCTAGGATTACAGACACCAGCCACTGCGCCTGACCCATTTTCCCCATCTTGATTCCCCATTCTCTGCTTCTTCCCCTCCTGCTCATATCTCTAATTCATTCATACCTTGCTGCCAATCATTGCTGAGGTATTAATTTAATCTTGGAATTTAATATTATACTTCATATTTTGTACTGAAGCACAGATAGACTTTTTTTTTTTTTT
>NW_012115088.1:5170182-5180328 GCF_000951035.1 Colobus angolensis palliatus
TTTTTTTTTTTTTTGAGACAGAGTCTCACTGTGCTGCCCAGGCTGCAGTGCAGTGCTGAGATCTCAGCTCACTGTATCCTCTGCTTCTTGGGTTCAAGTGATTCTCCAGCCTCAGCCTACCAGTAACTGGAATTACAGGCACTGTCACCACACCCAGCTAATTTTTATATTTTTAGGAGTGATCAGTTTTCGCCATGTTGGCCAGGCTGGTCCCAAATTCCTGAGCTCAGGTGATCCGCTTGCCTCTGCCTCCCAAAGTGCTGGGATTAGAGGCATGAGCCCCTGCACTGGCCATGAAGCAAGATAAACTTATAGAATGTTTAGAGCTGATAGGGTCATTCATTCATTCATTCATCATGTATTCTTCACATACTTATGCTTTGAGCCAAGCATTTCCCCAGGCCCCCAAGCAGCTTCCATTCCAACAGAGAAGCCATGATAACCCAATCAAATAAATTCTATGATGGAAGTGTAAGCAGAGTCTAGCAGCAGCACAGGTGGGGATTGTGTCCATTTGTACGGGCAGAGATGGTGAAGGCTTCCCAAAGCTGGCAGTGGGCCGACCATATTCAGAAATGAAGCCTAGAAATAGCGTTTCCATCAGAGCGAGCAATGCCTGCAAAGACAGGGAGAGGCTGGGGCACAATTAATGGCCGAGTGTTGCTGTAGGGTACATTGAGAGCAGGGAAGCTCCTGCCCATGGCCCTGTCATGCTGGGACAACAAGGATCTTGAATACCATGCAAGGGAATTTCGATTTTAAACTGGAGTCAACAGAAAGAACATTGAAAAGTTTTAAGCAGATCTTTTATGTTAGAAAGGTCACTCTGGTGGGTGGGGCATAGTGGCTCACACCTGTAATCCCAGCACTTTGGGAGGCCGAGGCAGGTGGATCACCTGAGGTCAGGAGTTCAAGACCAGCCTGGCCAACATGGTGAAACCCCATCTCTACTAAAAAAGTACAAAATTAGCCAGGTGCGGTGGTGCGTGCCTGTAATCCCAGCTATTCAGGAGGCTGAGGCAGGAGAATTGCTTGAACCTGGAGGCAGAGGTTGCAGCGAGCCAAGATTCCACCAATGCACTCCAGCCTGGGCGACAGAGCAATATTCCATCTTAAAATAAAAATAAAAATAAAAAAAAATAAAAATAAAAAAAAAGATCATCCTGGAAATAAGGGGTATGGATGGAATGGGAGGAGGAATCAATGAGATTCAAATCAGGGACATCTAGAGAGAGGCTGATGCAATCAATAGTTCAGGCCACTGACGATGAGCTGGGGCTGTGGCTTTGGGCATAAACAGGAGGAATGTTTAGGGCTGAAAGGTTAACTGGAGCCAAGTGCGGTGGCTCATGCCTGTAATCCCAGCACTTTGGGAGGCTGAAGTGGGCGGATTACTTGAGCTCAGGAGTTCGAGGCCAGTCTGGGCAACATGGTGAAACCCTGTCTCTACAAAAAATACAAAAATTAGGCAGGCATGTTGAAACACACCTGTAGTTCCAGCTACCTGGGAGGCTGAGATTGGAGAATCACTTGAGCCCAGGAGATGGAGGTCACAGTGAGTTAAGATACCGCACATGTACTCCAGCCTGGGCAATAGAGCTAGAACTTGTCTTTTAAAGAAAAAAAAAGACAAAAAAAGGACTAACTGGGTGGAGAGAGGAAAGACTAAGAGATGAATCCAGGTTTCTCAGACTTCGCTGATGGGATACACGGTTGCAGCAATCACCTGTAGGACATCTGGATATTAACAGAGCTATTAAGGGCTGAGTTCACTTTTGTGCTCCTTGGGTCTGGACTGAAGACAGAGTAGTCTAAGAGAAGGTGAAGGACAGAGTCATGGGGTGCCCCACATCGTAAGGGCATCATAAGAGGTTATTTTCTAGAATAGATTCCAGGTCCCACCTGAGATGATTTAGAAGGCCTGGGTGAAGCCTAAGAATCCATGGTTATTGTTATTGTTTTTTGTTATTTATTTATTTATTTGAGACAGAGTCTCACTCTGTCACCCGGGCTGAGTGCAGTAGCGCGATCTCGATTCACTGCAACCTTTGACTCCCAGGCTCAGGTGATCCTCCCATCTCAGCCTCCCACGTAGCTGGGACCACAGGTGCAGGCCACTACACTCAGCTAATTTTTCTATTTTCAGTAGAGATGGGGTTTTACCATGTCGTCCAGGCTGTTGACGAACTCCCGGGCTCAAGCGGTCCATCCACCTCTCTCTCCCAAAGTGCTGGGATTACAGGCATGAGCCACCGCACGTGGCTAGGAATCCATGTTTTAAAAAAATCTCCTTAGGGGCTCTGAGCAGCAACCCGAGCTGGGAGTCACAGGTCAGTCCCACCCTCTTCCATGACAGAGCTGGACCTGATTTCCTGCAGGGTGGAGAGACTTTCCGAAGGTCACAGAGCTCCCTAGAAGCTGAGTGAAACTCAGACTCCTAGGCCACCATCGTTTCTTCCCTGTGGGGCTCACTTCTCCACCGGATTGCTTGGTCTTATTTAGATTTTAAAGTCACTGGTGAGGGTCTGCACTTCCCTCTTGTGTTTGTAACATGTGATCGGTTCTAACAGCAAATTTGGCTGAGCAGTGGATTTGGTAGACTGAAAGAGATATCCCTCATGAGCTCATGACACTGGTTTCTTAACAATTCTATGTTGTACAGTGCTCTTAGTAAAGAAGAAATGTGTTCTCAGTGGCTCAGTCGTCATCATTCTGCCTATAGCAGCTTTTGGCAGAATCTGGTCTTTGAACTAACATCTTCGTATATAATCTGGACCATGGAATAGAAAAATGCCCCTACTTTTGTAAGAGATGCTGGGTGGGAGAAAAATTGGCTGAGAATCTACAAGTCTTCTTTGTGGTTTTTTTTGTGGTTAAATTTATGATGATGCAGAAACAAAAGACAAGATCACTGTGTTTAGGAAAATGGAATCTCATTGGTTCTGGGAGACAACTAGTGAATGCCAAGATTTCTCTCCAGTTCTTTCCTTGGGAGCACATATCCCCCTGGAATTAGTCACATCCATGTGACTTGCTTTAGCTAACAATGTTAGCGTAACAATGGGTATCACTTAAAAAATTTTTTTTGTAGCTTTTTTGTTGTTGTTAACTTTAGCAACCCTATTAACTGAACAATGGGTATCACTTCTACTTGTATTAAATATGTATAAAACTTCTCCATTTTCCATGATCCCTGAAGCCTTCTGTTGATTTCACACAGTGGTAGAACTTCTGTCAACCTGAGCTACCTGGACTATGATGATCAGAACTCCTCCGCCAATTAGTGTAGGAAATGTAGTGTGAATATGAAAAATAATCTGGCTGGGCATGGTGGGTCACACCTGTCATCCCAGCACTTTGGGAGGCCAAGTGGGGAGGATTGCTTGAGTCCAGGATTTTGAGGCCAGCCTTGGAAACATAGCAAGCCCCATCTCCAAAATACATACATAATTAAATTATCTGGGTGTGATGGTGCACATATGTAGTCCCAGCTACTTGGGAGGCTGAGGTGGGAGGATGGCTTGAACCCAGGAGGTAGAAGCTACAATGAGTCGAGACTGCGTCACTGCACTGCAGCCTGGGCAACAGAGTGAGACCCCTTCTCAAAAACAAAACAAAACAAAAAACGACCCCAGACTGTTGTTCTAAGCCACTGAGATTTGCTGATTCATTTACCGCGGCATATTTTAGCTTAATCTGACTGATGCACTTGTCAATAAGCAATACGCATAGGAAACATAACATAAACCCTGAAATATCATAAAACTGGAAGATCTCGGGGGGGCTAGAGTCATCAGAGAAGGCAACCCTGGTCAACTGGAATAATGGGACATAAACTGGATGGAGTTCAGTAGAGAAAAATTCAGGGTTATGCACTTGGAGTTGAAAAGTGAACATGTTCAAAGGCAAGGTGCCAGCTACTCAAAGGCAGTTGGCTGGAAAATTGAAAGTATAGCTTTAGTGGACAGCCAGTTGACCGGGAAGAATTGTCACAATCCTGCAGTTCTGTTGATTGAAAAAAATGCAAGCAGAGAACTGTAGCAAATGAAAAGCATGTCTGTATCATGAGGTAATTGTTACATTGCTCTCTGTACTGTCCAGAGCTGTAACAGAGAGCTGGGGCTGGCTCCCGGCTCCATAGTTTAACGGGAATTGAGAGAATGTGGAGAGTTCAGAGTTAAAGCAGAATAGTCATCCTGTGACCAGCAAACAAGGGCTAAAGGACCTAGGATTATTTAGCTTAGAGAGGAGATGCATCAGAGGTGAATTAAGAAGTGCTAGCATTGGACTTTAACTTCAGAAGAGCCAGCGTGGAGGATGATGACTGTTTTTTCCCTCTGTTGCCAAGGACACAAAAAGAATGGGCTCATTAAAGTTAAACAAAAGGAAGAATTTCCTGATGCCTAGGGTTGTTTGACACCAGATAGGGTTGGAGATTTTTCTTTGGAGGACTTTGCAAAGTTCAATGTTCTTTTGAATGCCGTAGATTGTCTGGCTCCTTCCTGAAGTAAAGAGAGGGAAGGCTGGCAGTCTCCTTTCTGCTGTGACCAGGATGGCAGTGGATGATGTTCACTGTGGGACACACTCGATGTGCATGATAAACTAACGTTTTGCACAACCCCCAGCATCCTATGGGCAGCTGTGTTCCTTTCCTTCTTCTCAAGAGAACATATTAGGAAACAAGAGCTACTTGTTGGTGATCAGGATAACCTCAGCTCCTCTTTTTTAAAAAGGTAAATGTTTTGTAAGTGTCAGTCTTTTAACTATTGCTTGTAAAAATACCTTATTATATAATCATTCAACATTTTTTTTGTGTGTTTTGGAGATGAAGTCTCACTCTTTTGCCCAGGCTGGAGTGCACAGTGGCACGATCTTGGCTCACTGTAACCTCTGCCTCCCGGGTTCAAACAATTCTCCTGCCTCAGCCTCCTGAGTGGCCGGGATTACAGACATGCACCACCACACCTGGCTAATTTTTCCATTTTTAGTAAAGACGGGGTTTCACCACGTTGCCCAGGCTGGTCTCGAACTCCTGACCTTAGGTGATCCTCCCACCTTGGCCTCCCAAAGTGCTGGGATTACAGGCGTGAGCCACCACACAACATTTCTTTAGTCCACCATTCAACATTTCTTTAACAAATAATTCTTGAGTGAGGAGTGTGTGTGTGTGTGTGTGTGTGTTGGGGGTGTGTAAGGCTGAACCAATTCCGAGTGGTGAATGCTGTTATACGGGAAATGTGGCATGCCCTGAGACCCAGAAGAAGGGCTGATAAACCTGTACCTAGAAGGCATGTGCAAGCTGAGATGCACAGGGTGAGTGGGAGAAAGTCTGCCAACAGGAGACAGAGCAGGAAGGCAGGTGGAACTATGTGTGTAAGGCTTGGAGGCTGGAGGCATATGGAGAAATGAAGAAGTGGAAAGATCTCTGAATATAGATGCTATCATCAGGGCAGAGTGGGAGTGGATGACAGTAGGAGCCAGGGCTGCTATGTGGGAGGCAGAACACCTGGGGTCGCATTGGTCATGTTAGGCTTGGATTTCATCCCAGGAGCATAGTGAAGCCATGGAAGTGTTTATGCAGGGGAAGGACCCTCTCAGGCTTATGTTTCAGAAAGATCATTCCAGCTGCATGTGAAAAATTGATTAGAGAGGCTTTGAAATTAATCTGGCCTAGGTTTGAATCTATGGTCCATGTTATTACTTTTAAGATTTAAAAAAAATACTTAATCTCATAGAATCTCAGTTTCCTCATCTGTAAAACAGGGATAATTATTAGTATGTCTTACCTGGCAGGGTAGCTATGAGAATAAGTACAGATATTGTATGTAAAGGTCCTGCAGAGTGTCTAATCCCCAGGTGTGGGTGCCCAACAAACACTGGCTCCCTTCTCTGCCAATTTATAGTAAATTTGCAAGTGAGAAACACACTTGCCACAATACAGAATCAACTACTTTGTTTTTTCTTTTTCTTTTTTGAGATGGAGTCTCGCTCTGTCACTAGGCTGGAGTGCAGTGGCGCAATCTGGGCTCACTGCAACCTCTGCCTACCAGATTCAACCGCTTCTTGTGCCTCAGCCTCCCGAGTAACTGGGACTACAGGCGTGCGTACTTTGCTTTTTTTCAGTCGAGAGTTACTATTACATGGGTAGTTTCTACAGTCCTCTTAAAACTGTACAGACCAGACTAGATTTTCCTTCAGTCCTCTAATCATCTTTGTGGTTTTTTACAGAATCTTCTCCAATTTTTCAAAATTCCACTTCAATTGTGGAGACCACGGCTAGATTAGTCACCACCGTAGAGAACTCATTATAATTAGCTCAACACTGCAGTCGCTTGGGCGGCTGACTCGGCCATGAAAACCCAGTCAGTCAGTCCCCATCAACACATAGGTTGTGTTCCAGGAGTTCATTGGCAAGTTGGTTGTTTGGAACACAGAAAGCCTTTCCCCATCGAAACAGAACTATAGATGGTGGCTTGTTTCCCAGGCCAGTGCACAAAAATCTATTTAATGCACATGCAGCTGAACCAGGGCCAGTCCCTCAAGTCTTGGACTTGCCTGATTCCCAGTGGAGCCCCCAGTCTTCATGGAGCCTTGAGAACCTCTGAGCTTCAAGCATCCAACCACAAGACCTCTGAGAGAGGTGAGAATTGGGCTGACAGTTTTAGAGTGAGAATCATTTGCAGCGTGATTATGAAAAACACTTCTTTGGAGGCCTTAACCTGCAATTGTGCTTATTATTATGTAAGAAAGCAATCAAGTTACCCTATGATAAATACACCTATTATATACTGGATATTGTACTTAAATCTACCTAAATTATCTTTAATTTTCACAGTACTCCTGTAAGAAAAAGACTCTCTTTCTCAGTATTCCCATTTTGCCTATGTCTTAAGGAGACTGTGGCCCAAGGTCAGGCAGATAGAAGGTGGCAGAACTGAGGTTGGAGATCCAGCCTTCTGTCTCACAAAGCTGAGACCTTTTCACTGCACAACACTGCCTCCCAGTGGACTGTGCTTAACACTGAACCTCGCACGGCTGAACCAACCACGTATACTCTGCGGATGCAGTTAACAAGTTCTTCATTCATGCGTCCAACAAAGAATCTTTGAGTGCTTCCAATGAGCGAGGCCTTGGGAACACAAAATCAAATTAGACGTGGTGTTCTCACAGACTGGTTGGGAAAAGGAATAAGTAAATCAATGATTGAAATCTATGAGATGAGAATGTGATTATATTTTAAAAGAGAAAAGAAAAAGATAACATAGAAACCCAACAGAGAGATGTACTGGTCAGACAGAGGAGGGTGGTGGTGGACCAGAAAGTCCCTGCGCTCCCCCAGCTTTCACCTCCTGTCCTCAAACTATACTATCCACCGTCTACCACATCTACTGATGCGGTCGTCAGTTGAGCTGAGCCCCTCACATCTCAATCATATTAGTTTTTGGCTTGCTGTAAGTCTCTCCGAAACCATGTCTGCCTTTGTTCCTGGTTATTTTAATATACACGCTGATGACGGCTTCAGTACCCGGGCCTCTCAGCACCTTTAACTCCCCTTGTCATCTCCCTACCTCAGTCACTTACCTCAGTGGTCATTCTCTAGACTTGGTCACTGCCAAGAACTACAATTCCACTACAATCTCAGTTTATCACCCCGTCCATGGCACACGAAAGTGAGAGCAGCTGGAGGCTGCTAAACGCCCAGAAAGATGGGGCAGGTCCTCGGTGAAACTCCACCTTCCAGCCAAAAACAGCCTAAAGCCTAAAAGACTGGACTGCTGGTCCCAGATGAAAGCCGCCAGGCTGAGAACTTCTGTTCCTTTTTGCCCCCGCTCTTTCCTGATTAATTATTTCTAAATAATGCCTTTTAACCGGTCAAGCTTTGCCTTTTCCAATACTACCTACGACCTACCCCTCCCCTATTCTAAGCCCATAAAAGCTTGGGACCCAGACATGCAGGGAGGAGAAAACCACCCGACTGAGGGGGTGGGCGATCACCCCCCAGAGTTCCCTCTCCGCTAAGAGTTGTTCCCTTGCTCAATAAAATTCTTCTCCGCCCTCCTCACCCTTCAATGTCCAACGTATCCTCATTCTTCTCAGGCGTGGTACAAGAGCTTGGGAACCACCAAACGCGGGTACAAGAGCTTGGGAACTGCTGAACGCGGGTAAAAGCTATAACACAGGTGTGCTGGGACACGGCCAGCGTGGCTGACTGAGTACCGCCTGGGTGGGGCGTCGCCGCTGGAGGTCCCGGCTTGCAAAGTGACCGGGAAGCAAAACCCTGCGTCACAAGTTACAGTTGCTGACGGGCGCAGTGGCTCATGCCTGTAATCCCAGCACTTTGGGAGGCTGAAGTGGGCAGATCATGAGGTCAGGAGTTCCAGACCAGCCTGGCCTAAATGGTGAAACCCCATCTCTACTAAAAATACAAAAATTAGCCGGGCGTGGTGGCGAGCGCCTGTAATCCCAGCTACTCGGGAGGCTGAGGCAGGAGAATTGCTTGAACCTGGGAGGTGGAGGCTGCAGTGAACTGAGATAGCACCACTGCACTCCAGTCTGGGTGACAGATCAAGACTCCATCTGGGGGTGGGGGGGGGAAGTTCCAGTTGCTAGCATTTTCTGCATTTGTGTTGCCAATCCTTTTAATTCTAGCCATTCTGGTGAGACTGTAATTGTAATAACATTGAAATGCTGGTATGCATTTCTCTGATAAGGAAATAAAGTACTTTTATATACATTTATTGGACACTGGGATATCATTTTTATGAAGTGTCTTGTTCATTTGCTGCCGGGTTGTCTGTCTTTATTGATTAATACAAGTTCTTTATATGATAAATGTATTGCAAATAATTTCCTTTATTCTATCACTTGCCCTCTTATTCTCTCGTCATTTTGATGAAAAGAAGTTTGCAATTTTTTTTTTTTTTGGAGATGGAGTCTCGCTCTGTCGAGACTGGAGTGCAGTGGTGCAATCTCGGCTCACTGAAAGCTCTGTCTCCCAGGTTCACGCCATTCTCCTGCCTCAGCCTCCTGAGTATTTGGGACTATAGGCGCCCGCCACCACGCCCGGCTAATTTTTTCTATTTTTAGTAGAGATAGGGTTTCACTGTGTTAGTCAGGATGGTCTGAATGACCTCGATCTCCTGACCTCGTGATCCACCCGCCTTGGCCTCCCAAAGTGCTGGGATTAAAGGCATGAGCCACCGCACCTGGCCGAAGTTTGCGATTTTAATGAAATACAATTTATCAATCCTTTCCTCTATGGTTAACATTGTTCTTAAAATCTCACATTTAAGAAAATATATTTAAATATAAATTTGTATATTACAATATGTTATATATCCTATATAAACATATTACATTTTAAAGTATATTTCTATATATATTTAAGAAATCTTTTCCTACCTTGAGGTTATGAGGATAGTCAATATTATCTTCTAGGTTTATTTTGTGGACATTCACATTTATATCTATAAATATTTTGGAATTTATTTTTCTTTTTGGTTTGAGATACTAATCAAGTTTGTTAATTTTTTTTTGTATTTGGAAATTGCCTCAGCTCTATTTATTGAAGAGATCATCCTTTTCCCATTTCTCTGTGTGTCACCTTTGTCATAAATCAAGAGTCCTTTATTGTCTGTTTCTGTGCTCGATTTTATAAAATTTATTGGTATAAGACTTTGTTCATTTCATCAAACTTTTCAAATGCATTGGCATAAAATTGTTCATAATATCCTTCTCTTGTCTTTTCAATATCTGAATGATCTGTAGTGATGTTCCCTTTCTCATTCTTAACACTGGTAATCTGTGCCCCCTCTCTCTTTCAAAAATTATTCTCACTAGGGAGATACCAGTATTTTCAGAGAACCAGTTTTTGGCTTTTTCCATTTTTTCACTTTATGTTTTTGTATTTTTATGTTGTAAACACAGAAAGTTGAGCATGTGCTTATGTGCGTGTATCTATCTTTACCCAATAATGTAACATCAAATTATATAAAGAAAAAAATACGCTTGTCTATCCAGTCTGACAATCTTTGCCATTTAAAAAGCTTGCAGCGGGGCGGAGCAAGATGGCCGAATAGGAACAGCTGCAGTCTCCAACTCCCAGCGCGAAGGACACAGAAGACCGGTGATTTCTGCATTTTGAAC
>NW_012115088.1:5185543-5202847 GCF_000951035.1 Colobus angolensis palliatus
TAAAGTATAATAAAAAAAAAAAAAAATCTTTGCCTTAGCCTTTTGCCCATTTACATTTCATTAATTAGTGATATTTGGGGGTGTAATTATACCTTCTTATTAAATGCACTGTCTTTTTTCTGCCTACTCCATGTTATGTTCCTTTCTTGCCCTCTTTCAGATTGATAAGATTTTTCACTATTTCATTTCCTCCCTCCATTAGCTCAGAAATTGTATGCCTGTTAATTATTCTTTTGGTGGTACCCTAGGTCTCTAGGTAATTACCCTGATGAATATAGCCTGCCTTTTTGACTTTACAAAGTCTAATACGAATTGGTGTCTTTGTCTCTTTCCAGGGAGTGCAAGCACCTTAGAATATTTCTATTAATCTTCGCCTAACCTTTATGCCATTGTTGTCAGGTATTTTCTCCCTGTATTTTAAATACCAATGTTACTATCATTGTTTTATATCATAAATGTTCACTTAGGTTTACCCACATGGCTACTGTCTTCATTGGGCTTCATCCTTTTCTGCATTTCCAACCTTGCATTTTCTTTGTAGTTGTTTCCTAGTTGCCCCAAAACAAGCTTCAGGATTTCTAGTAATACAAATTTCTGTTTTGACTTGTTTAAAAATGCTTTGTTTTTCCTTTATTCTTGAAGGATATTTTTGCTGGATATGAAATTCTAGGTTGAAATGGTTAGTTTGTTGATTGGTGTTTTTAGAATCTTAAAGATATTATTCTAGTATATTTTGACTTCCATGATTTCTGCTGAGAAATCAAGTGTCAGTTTAATGTAGCTCCTTTGAATTTAAATGGTCTTTCTGGGGGATTTATTTTAAGACAATCTCTCTTTTCTTTTTTTTAAAGTTTTATTTATCTTGTTTTTCACTGTGATATGCCTAAACATAGATTCCTTCCTTCCTTCCTTTTTCTTTTTTTCTATTCTGTTTGAAACTTTTAGAGGTCCTTAAATGTGTAATTCATGTATATTAAATGATTTCTAATGAAATTATCTATTGAAATACTGTTTGTCTCCCTTTTTCCTATTCTTTCCTTTTGGGACTTTACAGTTAAGCTAGTCCTTACTGAATTCTCTATGTCTCTTACCTTCTCATCTTTGTTTTCCATCTTCTTGTCTCTTTCTACCTCATTCTAGAAATTTCTTGTAGTCTATCTTCCAGGACACTAATTTCTCTTCAGTTGTTTTAATCTGCTGTTAAACTCAATCTGTTGACTCCTTAATTTCAGTCTTTGAGTTTTTCAGTTCTAAATTCCATTTTTTTAAATCTCTGCCAAAATTCTCAACCTTTTATCTTTCTGAAGAAAGTACACATGGTTATTTTAAAGTCTGTACTAGAAACTCATATTTTAAAACCTCATGGATCTGTCTATATTTTTCTTTTTTTTTTTTTTGAGACAGTCTCACTCTCTTACTTAGGTTGTAGTGCGGTGGCACCATCTTACTGCAACTGCTGCCTCCCAGGTTCAAGCAATTCTTGTGCCTCAGCCTTCGGGGTAGCTGGAATTACAGGTGTGCACCACCACGCCTGCTAATTTCTGTATTTTCAGTAGAGATGGGGTTTCACATGTTGGCCAGGCGGTTCTTGAACTCCTGACCTCAAGCGATCCGCTCACCATGGCCTCCCAAACTGCTGGGATTACAGGCGTGAGCTGCCGCTCCTGGACATGTTTATGTTTTCCCTTGTTTGTGTTGTGTTGTATTCATATTGTCTTACCTCCTCATGTGCATGGCCATTTTCTATTATGTGCCAGACATACTTGCAAAATTGTTTATAGAAATAACTGAGAGAACTTGGGTAACGATTTCTTCCTTCTGAGAGGATTTACATTTTTAGTGCCTGGGGACACATGCACCAAGCAAACTGAGGAACTCAGATGATTAGAAATTAAACTGTAGTTCCCACTTATGCCCCATGTATTTCAGTTTCTTAATTCTGCTTGAGTTCAGACAAAATGGCTCACACTTGTAATCCTAGTACTAAAGGAGGCTGAGGTGGGAGGATCATTTGAGGATAAGAGTTCAAGTCTGCAGTGAGCTATGGTTCTGCCACTGAACTCCAGCCCAGACAACAGAGCAAGACCCTGTCTGTCTCTAAAAAAAATAAAAAAAACAACAATCCTTAGAAGCAACTCTTGAGAATCTCAACCTAAAGTAAGAGGCTTTACTGGAGTTCCCTTTAGTGGACCTTAAATTCCTTTCTCTGTTTTCTCTGCCCCAAGAGACTGTGAAAGCACAGATCAGCCTCCTAGTCCCTCAGCAGCCCCTTTGGAATGACCAACACTATCCTGGTTTACCTCCCTGGGCCACTGTACTTCCCTGGATCATGGCCCAAGAATTCTTCACTTTCTTGTTAGCTGTCCTCTATCTTAGAGCAGAGGATCATTACATTTTGTTTAGTTTGTCTAGTTGCCTTCAGGAGAGTGTTTATCTGAAACACTTAGTCTGCCATTATCCTCTCTTACTGGAAGTAGAAATCTCTGATATGTTTAGTTGCTAGTTGTCACTTTCCTTATTACTCCTAGTTTTCTAATTTTTTAAAAATAGTCTTCATAGTTTATACTTAAAGACAAATGTTTAGTTACCTTATCATTTTAAAAATTTTAATTAGCAATGTGACTAGACTTACATGAAATCCAGAAATTAACTTGGGATGAATTGATCATTTTACAGCTTTTATATTCAGAAGCATGATGCATCTCTCAATGTATTCACATTTTTAAAACAATCCTATTAACTGAATATTCACATTTTAATGTCCTCATATGATTTTAGAATTCCTTTGTATAGTCCCTGCACATTTTAAAATATATGGTTCTATTTTTATTGTTTTACTATTATAAATGGGATTTTTTCTCCATTTTACTTTTAACAGTTTAATAGTGATTTAAAGGAAAGTTATTAATGTTTACATCTTAATTTTATAAGTAGTGATTTTATTACTACTTATCTTCTTTTCTTGATCATAAAAGCATTTAAGGCCAGAAGTTCACCTCTGAGTATAGCTTTACAGAATTTTATTTTTGGGATAGGAAAGGATTAATTTTTTTCTAATGTGAATTTTTATTAGTGTTTAATACAGTTTCAATTTGTGTCCCCACCCAAGTCTCATGTCGAATTGTAACCACCAATGTTAGAGGATTGGATCATGAGGGCAGACTTCTCCCTTGCCGTTCTCGTGATAGTGAGTGAGTTGTCATGAGGTCTGGTTATTTAAAAGTGTGTAGCACTTTTCCCTTCACTCTTGTTCTCCTTCTCTGACCATGTAAGATGTGCCTGCTTCCCCTTAGCCTTCTGCCATGACTGTGAGTTTCCTGAGGCCTGCCAAGCCATGCTTCCTGTACAGCTTATGGAACTGTGAGTCAATTAAATCTCTTTTCTTTATAAATTACCCAGTCTTAGGTAGTTCTTTATAGCAATGTGAGAGATGACGGAAACAGAAAATTGGTATTGGGAAGTAGGGTATTGCTATAAAGACACCTGAAAATGTGGAAGCAACTTTGGAACTGGATAATGGACAGAGATTGAAAGGGTTTGAAGAGCTCAGAAGAATACAGGAAAATGAAGGAAAGTTTGGAACTTCCTAGAGACTTGTTCATTGTTGTGACCAAAATGCTGATAGTGATATAGACAGTGAAGTCCAGCCTGAGGAGATCTCAGATGGGGATGAGAAACTTATTGAGAACTGGAGCCAAGCTCACTTTTGTTATGCATGAACAAAGAAATAATCTGAAACTGAAACTTATATTTATATTTAAAAAGGAAGCAGAGCATAACAGTTTGGAAAATTTGCAGCTTGACCATGTGGTAGAAAACACAAACCCATTTTCTGGGGAGGAATTCAAGCTTCCTGCAGACATTTGCATAAGTAAAGAAGAGTGGAATGTTAGTAATCAAGACATTGGGGGAAATGCCTTGAAGACACTTCAGAAACCTTCATGGCAGCTCCTTTCATCACATGCCTGGAAGCCTGGGAGGGAAGAATAGTTTTGTAGGCGAGGCCCAGGGCCCTGCTGCCCTGTGCAACCTCAGGACACTGCTACTTGTGTCCCAGCTGCTCCTGCTCCAGCTGTGGCTAACAGGGCCCCAGATATGTCTCAGGCAGCTGCTCCATGGGTACAAGCCATAAGCCTTGGTGGCTTCCATGTGATGTTAAGCCTGAGGGTGCACAGAGTGCAAGAGTTGAGGCTTGGGAGCCTCTGCCTAGATTTCAGAGGATGTATGGAGATACCTGGATGTCCAGGCAGAAGTCTGCTGTAGGACCAGACCCCTCATGGAGACCCTCTACTAGGGCAGTTCAGAGGGGAAATGTAGGGTTGGAGCCCCCACACAGAGTCCACACTGAGGCACTGCTTATTGGAGCTGTGAGAAGAGGGCAACCATCCTCCAGACCGTAGAATGGTAGATCCACCGACAGCTTGCACTATGCACTTGGAAAAGCTGTAGGCACACAATGCCAGCCCATGAAAGCAGCCAAGGGGGCTGTACATTGCAGAGACACAGGGGTGGAAAAGCTCAAGGTCTTGGGAGCCCACCTCTTGCATCAGTGTTGCCTGGCTGTGAGACACGGAGTCAAAGAAGATTTTTTTGGAGCTTTAAGATTTAATGACTGCCCTGCTGGGTTTTGGACTTGCATGGGGCCTGTAGTCTCTTTGTTTTGGCTGATTTCTCCATTTTGGAATGGTCATATTTAGCCAGTGCCTGTATCCCCATTGTATCTTGGAAGTAACTGACTGGTTTTGATTTTACAGGCTCATGGGTGGAAGAGGCATACCTTATCTCAGATGATACATTTCAGTTAATGCTGAAATGAGTTAAGACTTCGGGGGACTGTTGGGAAGGGATGATTGTATTTTGAAATGTGAGAAGGACATGAAATTTTGGAGGTCCCAGGGGTGGAATAATATGGTTTGGATATGTGTCCTCAGCTAAATCTCTTGTCAAATTGTAATCCCCAGTGTTGGAGGAGGGCCCTGGTGGGAGGTGATTGGATCATAGGGGCAGACTTTTCCCTTGCTGTTCTTGAGATAATGAGTGAGTTCTCATGAAGTGTGCTTGTTTAAAAGTGTGTAGCACTTCCCTCTTCACTCTAATCCCCCTTCTCTGGCTATGTAAGATGTGCCTGCTTTTCCTTAGCCTTTTGCCATGACTGTAAGTTTCCTGAGGCCTCCCCAGCCATGCTTCCTGTACAGCCTATGGAACTGTGAGTCAAATAAACCTTTTCTTTTTTTTAAATAAATTACCCACTCTCCAGTAGTGCTGTATAGCAATGTGAGAATGAAAACAGGCTAAAACAGTGTTGTTGTAAATTAAATGTGTTTTATGAATTTTTAATTTTATTCTCTTTAATCAGGTAATGTGGCCTTTTCAATTACTGCTGTTTTGATTTATTTCTTTTAGATTTTCTTTGCTCTAATAACTGATTATTTTTCAAAAAGAGGTTCTTTGGACACATGTAAAGAAAGTATATGGCTCAAATTTCCTTGACCTTCCTTATCTTTGTCTAGTGTATTTGGTACAGAGCTTGTGAAAGGGCTGTTATTATGTTACATGTCAATTGCATTTCTGTAAATCCTTATTTTTATCTCCAAAGTTATTGCTTTATGTATCTTTGGTACTGTATCATTTGATGAATAAATGCTTAATACTATTATGAATTATCTATTGATTGTATCTATTAGAAATATAAATAATTTGTAGCTTATTATATAAAGCAAATTGTTGGAAAAGTAAACAAAATAATATAAGAAAAACACTTGGGGCTGGGTGTGGTGGTTCATGACTATAATGCCAGCACTTTGGGAGGCAGAGGTGGGCAGAATGCTTGAGCCCAGGAGTTTGAGACCAGTCTGGGGAATGTGGTGAAGCCCCATCTCTACAAAAAATACAAAAATTATCCAGGCGTGGTCATGAACACCTGTTGTCTCAGCTGCTTGAGAAGAGGAGGTTGTCTCAGCTGCTTGAGAAGAGGTAAGAGGATCACCTGAACCCAGGAGGTTAAAGCTGCAGTGAGCCATGATTTTGCCACTGCACTCCAGCCTGAGTGACTGAGTGAGACTCTGTCTCAAAAATTAAAACAGCCAATATATTTTCTAATTCTTTTACTTTTAGTTTTTTTTTCATTTTGTGCAAGTTGTGTTCTCTTGTACACAGAAAGTCACTGAATGTTGTTTTTAAAATGTATTTTTATTAAAATAATATACATCCAGGAAAGTACAGATGTAAGTGTCCAGTTGAATGATTTTTCACAAAGTGAACAAAGCTGTGAGCCATCATTCGAATCAAGAATATCCTGGAAACTCTTCTCTTACTTCCTTCCAGTCACTAGCCTTTAAAAGGGTAGCCACTTGTAAGAGCACAGATTAATTTTAAATGATTTTTAATTTTAGATGAATGGATTCATTCATATGTCTTAGTATCTATGTTCTTTTGTGCAGCATTATTCTTGAAAGATTCATCCACACAGGTGGATGGAGCTGTAGTTTGCTCATTGTTATTGCTGAATAATATTCTACTTATTATTGATGCGCTTTTGGGTATTGTCTAGTCTCAAATGGGGCTGCCATGAACACTCATTGTGTGCATTTTGGCTAGCTTATATGTGCATTTTTGTTCAGAATATACCTTGGGGTGGAATTACTAGGTCACAGAATATGCATATTTTTAGTTTTAGAAGATACTGTTAAACAACTTTACAAAGTGATTGTACCAATTTGCATTCCCACAAATCTTGCCTTTTAATAAGAGTTTTAAATTGTCATAATTGTTTTGACCACTGTCATGTGATTTTGTGGTTTTGTTTTGGTTCCTTTGCTGTTTTAAAATTAAGTTCTCTTTTCAGTATACAGAACTTTGTTTTCACTTGCCTTTTGCAATAATTTGGAGGGTAGAAAATCTGGTTTTAGTTTTACTAATGGTTACTGTAAAGTGATTTGCAACCATTTTCATAAGTCTGTTTAATTATCAAAATCACAGTAAATACAATTACTTTAACTCACTTTTCATGAAAGGCAAAGATTGCATTACTTTTACTTTTGCTCCCTTCCCCGATTCCTGTCTTCATAAAATTAATATTGTGTTATAAATCCATCACTCAAAATTTAGCCTATCAGAGAGGGGGTAACATGTAGGTGTTGATACTGACTCATATTAAATTGATTAAATGGAATGACACCATTGACTTTAAATGCTATTGTAAGAAAAGCTAAATGAAATATTGGTTCTGATTACTATGAGGATCTTGTTCATTGCATTACCAAGTCCTCCCAATAAGACATCATTTTCAGTTCTCAGAATTAGAAATCATGCTTTTCATGAGCATGTGGTTTGTTTTTATCTCATGAGCATGGATCATTTCCCCTTTTATCACATTAACTCCTAGGAAATTTACAATATATTTTTTTCTGTGTTGTTAACATCTTTGAAAACAGTCTTAGGCCGGGCACAGTGGCTCACACTTGTAATCCCAGCAACTCTGGGAGGCCAAGGTGGGCGGATCACAAAGTCAGAAGATTGAGACCATCCTGGCTAACACGGAGATACCCCGTCTCTAATACCAAAAATTAGCCGGGCATGGTGGTGTGCACCTGTAGTCTCAGCTACTTGGGAGGCTGAGGCAGGAGAATAGCAAGAACCCGGGAGGTGGAGCTTACAGTGAGCTGAGATTGCACCACTATACTCCAGCCTGGGTGACAGAGCAAGACTCCGTTTAAGAAAATAAAATAAAACAAAACAGTCTTAAACCCTTTTGGAAAATGAGATAAAGTATGAATCCATGTGATAAGGGAAAAATGTCTTCCATACCAATGGAGGTTATCTCCTGGGAAAAAAGCAAAATAGACTAGGAAGAGTATATAGTGAAAATAATTTTTACTGTTTATTCATCTGTGTTATTTGAACCATTTTAGTATAAACTTGTGCATTATTTTTACATTTTAAAAACACATTAAGTGTATATTTAAAAGAAAGAATATAAAGAAGAGCATACTTAGGAGGCAAGATAGATCTTCCTAAGACACACATAAGACCTGGGAACCATAAAGAAATGATTGACAGATCTGACTCACAAATTTAAAACCTTTTCCTCAACGAAAGAAAAATGTACAAAACATATTTTGTACAAAGTACAAAAGCCAGCAACAGACTGGGAGACATTATTTATTACAAATATTATAGGCAAAAATGAACAACTCTAAAACATCACTAGCTCTAACAAATTAATAAGAAAAAGACAATAAAAATGAGCAAGGGATATAAATGAACTTAAACTAAGAAGAAATTCAAGGGACCTTGTGTTAGTTCAGTTTGCTATAACAAATTACTGTAGACTGGGAGGCTTAAACAACATTTATTTCTCACAGTTCTATAGAATGGGAAGTCCAAGATTGAGGACCCAACAAATCTGGTGTCTGGTGCAGGTCTACTGCTTGTATTGCAGATGGCACCTTCTGATTACATCCTTACACTGTGGAGAAGAGAGAAAGAAATAGCAAGCTCGTTTGTGTCTTTTTATAAGGGCACTAATCCCATTCATTAGGGCTCCACTCTCATTATTATCTAATTATCTTCCAAAGACCCCACTTCCAAATACCGTTGGGGTTTAGGATTTCAGTATATGAATTGGTGGTGGGGGTGGGAGGTGGGAGGAATACAAAATTCAGTTCATAACATATCTATAAACATATATTACTTAAGCTAGTAATTTAATAAATGCAAATGAAAAAAGGTACATTTTCATCTGTTGGCATACATTCAAAAGATACGTAATGTCTCACTGATGCAGGTGAGGGAGAAAAGGGCAAGTATTGGTAATTAAAATAATACAGCAATGTGGAAATATAACTGCATACTATACGAACCAGCAGTCCCATTTCTTGGGTTCTCTTCAAATATATAAAAATGTATGAATATATACATATATAGACACACATACGCATTGCAGCATTATTTGTAAGAATACAAATAATGGAAATGATTTAAATTATGATTTTGGTGGAATATCCATTAATGGAAAGCCAAGCATCTAATAAGAAAAAATGGTAGCTCTCTCTATACTGACCTGAAAAGATGTCCACAATTTATTATTAAGTGAAAAAAGCAAGTTGTAGATATGATCCAAGTTTTGGTAACAACCCCAACCCGCTGCGCACACCCCCACCCCCCACGGCAAAAAAGAATCTGCATATAGTATGGATGTGTCTATACAAGCAGAGAATAGCTTTGGGAAGGAAACAGAATGGGGTACAGTGGTTTTCCATGTGAGGGGGACTTGGGGGGAAGAGTGGGAATGTTCTCTTGTCATTCCTTTATCATTCTGTATTATTTATTTGTCAAATGTGAGCATCTGTTCAGCTGTTACTTTCTTCAATGTGTTTTTCAGTAACCCTCAACCCTCACTGGCCTTACAATCATTAAAGTAGACAGACGGTTACTTTTCAGTGTTAGCAACCTCTTCCATTCTGGATCTGCTTCCAAATCCCCAAATGTGAATGAGGTGGAGCACAAGTCCTTGGCCAGGGGATGTTAGAGGACTGTGGCCTTTTCCTAGAAAGAAGACAGATGTTTGCTCCTGACATTAAGGGCAAGGTTTAATGCTAGGGTGCAATCTAGACCAATCATGGTCTATGTTGTTGGGCACCCTTCATTCTCCACTTCTTGCTGCAAATAGTCAGATAGAAGGAGGGGTTGTTCTGGGAGGCAAATGAAGAAAGTTTCTGAAAGACTTGGGAAAGCATCATGTATCTCACCTAGACATTCCCTGCACCCTCACATACACCTATTAATGAGAAACATGATATTGTACAAGCAACTGGGTCCCACTTTAGCAGAAATTAGAGTTGCGTGTTCATTTTTTTCTAGCTGTCTTTCTCTTGGTTTTTCTATCACTTTCTATTTTTTGATTTTAAAAAAATCATAATCCTTTCTCTGATTACTAAGAGAAATTCCTATACAACCTATGTCATTCCACAACAGATAATTAAGTTCTGATTTCAAGATGAATTGTTGAATCAAATTCTGCACGCTAATGAAGGAAGTATTCTACAAGCTTCTGCTGATAGCAGATATACTACAATTGTGCTACAAAACACATTTCTCAGAAAACCAAACAAAGGCAATAGGAAGGAATAGGCAAAGTTCATTTCTTCTTCGTTGTTGTTGTTTTTTTCCTTCCCTATTGCCCAGTTCTCAGTATTCATAAGGCCATTTGAGAAAGGGCACAATTCTGGAGATTTGTGTTCTGCTTATTTGGATGTCTCTTTTATGGTTCCCTTCCCTCACTTTACCTTTTCTACTACGGCTTGTGCTCACTCATGATATGAACAGTAATGTTGGCAACCGGCATTGCGAGAGCATCACCAAATATGTAAGTTATCCTTTCTGGAACAAGTTATAACAAGATTCTAAAACACAACTATAATTCTCAAAGGATTTAGTTAGTGCAGGTGCAATCTTACCAGGTGAGATACTTTGGATATTTGTCCCCTCCAAATCTCATGTTGAAATTTGATCCCCAGTATTGAGGAGGGGCCCGGAGGGAGGTGTTTGTGTCATGGGGGAACGATTCTTCATGAAAGCCTTGGTGCCTTTCTCATGGGACTGAGTGAGTTCTTACTCTTAGTTTCCAAAAGGGTTAGTTGTTAAAAAGAACGTGGCACCTCCTCATTTTTCTCTCTTGCCCCCTTTCATGCCATGTGACACACCGGCTCCCCTTGCCTTCCAACAGGAGTAAAAGCTTCCGGAGGCCCTTGCCAGAAGCTGAGCAGGTACCAGCACCACGTTGTACAGCCTGCAGAAGCGTGAGCCAAATATACCTCTTTCTTTAAAAATTACCCCGTCTCAGGTGCTTTTTTACGGCAACACAAAACAGACTAATACACCTGGGAAGACTGAGACGCTGCATTCGAAGAGTTCTGGGTCTTTCTCCAAGGAACCGTTGGACTCCACTGGCTAAGTTTGTAGGGACACTAACAACGGCAATGGGGTAACATTGCTAAAAATGGGACCCTAAATTCAGAACCTAACCTAATCAACCCTCAATCAAACAAGTTTCCTTCTTTTCTCTATGAGAAGGGAAGTGAGTTTGGCTAAGCAAAGATTGGGGTAGGATGGGTGGAGGCAGGAGAGAAGGAGACAAAGGGATGATGAGTGAATGGAATGAAATTTCTATGCCCTCAGAACTGCCAGGTCTCTATGAAATGGAGCTGTGTCTGCAGTGGTGACTGCAGTTTGCTTCCACAGTCTGCGCTTTTCTCTCTTCCACTCTCTCTCCTTTGGCCTGGTCATCCCCCTCTTTTTCCCTCCAGATTCATAGCTGGGGAGAAGGGCTTGCTAGTGAAATATTGTGAGTGAGTTTTGCTGCTACAAGAATACATTTAGTTTCCAACTGAGACTTTCTGGATATTTTTCAAGAAATTCAGGAAAAAGGGAAAGAAAGAAAAGAGAATGTAAAAGAACAAGTGCTTCAGGTCTTAGTTTCTTAATTCCCCATAAAGAAATCTAATCAACTGAGGCTTCCTCAAGTGGGTGAGTAGCTTGGATTTCGCCTGAGCTAATTACCTATTGACATGTATGTGCCAAGATCTATGGGTGGGCATAATATCAGAGCACAGGAGATTCAAATCAACTATATTTTGTATTATTTTTCTGTGGTCTTTAATATCTAAAGGTTTAAATCAAATTCATGGATCCTTGAACAAAAGAATAAATCAGCAAGGAAAATAAATGCACTTCAAAAGTGCAAAATAAAAAGGAGCATGCTGTTTGCTTTACATCATTTTATTAATTTGAGTAGTCAACATTTACTGAAAACCCACTGGGTACAGGATGTAACAGACATGTAGAAAAATAAGAAAAGATACATGAAGTATTTTTTTCTGACTGCAAAAATCCAACTAATTTAGTCTAAGGAAGACACTAACTAAAGACATATGAGAACAGCTGAGAATACAAATAATGGAAACATGACAATGTCCACTAAGGACACGTCAATTTCAGTCAGAGTGTGGAAGGGCGGGCTCACTGAGTGTGCCCTCAGACCTTGGGAAGCCTGTGTGTTGCGATGAAGTGTTCTACCTGGGGATGTTGTGGCATCTCTCTGGAAAAATCAGGCCAACAGCAGACCTCCCATCTCTTAGTCACTGTAGGAGTACCCAAGCAGGTAAATGTGGTAACTTTGGAGGGTTGGCTCCTTACCAAAAATCCCTGCTTTTATTTTATTTATTTTATTTTTGAGACAGGGTCTCACTCTGTTGCCAGGCCAGAGTGCAGTGGCATAATCAGAGCTCATGGCAGCCTCGACCTCCCAGGCTCAAGTGATCCTCCTGCCGCAGCCTCTCGTGTAGCTGGGACTACAGGGGTGTCCCACCATGCCTGGCTAGTTATTAAATTTTTTTGTAGGATGAAGTCTCGCTGTGTGCCCAGGCTTTTCTTAAACTCCTGGGCTCAAGCAATCCTCCTGCCTTGGCCTCCCAAAATGCTGGGATTACAGGTGTGATTCACTGCCCCTGCCCCTGATATTATTTAATCAGAGATGGCCATTTGGAGATTTATGCCACATGATTTGTGCCTATGTAAGCTCAGGATTCTTTATCTCCCTTAAAGTTAGAAGAAGCAGGCATGGCACATGGCTGTGAAGATATCACAGGTAGCACTCAGGCCGTCCGTTTGGCCAGCTTACCACTTTGTGGATTTCATGTGAAAGCAAGTCTCCACTCTGGAACTTGTTGCCTGACTTTCCAGGGGAGTGTACTCTGCTTTCCACAGCCTCCTTTTCTGTGCTTCCTGCTCACAGAAATCGAGAGCACTACTCAGGAATCTGCTCAAGAACTCTGTGTCTCTGGCCAGGCATGGTGTGGCTCATGACTATAATTCCAGCACTTTGGGAGACCAAGGCGGGCAGATCACTTGAGCTCATGAGTTCAAGACCATCCTAGGCAACATGGCAAAACCCCATCTACCAAAAAAAAAAAGTTAGCCAGGTAGGGTGGCATGTGCCTGTGGTCCCAGCTATTTGGGAGGCTGAGGTGGGAGGTTGGCTTGAGCCCAGGAGGTGAGGTTGCAGTGCCACTGCACTTCAGCCTGGGCGACAGAGACAGAGAACTCTGTTTTGCATGAGCAACGCTGCTGGGTGGCACCAAACTCCCTTCTGTCTTGTTGGGAGTATTCCTAGGCTCCTCAGGAAACTGTCGGGTTTAGCCACTGTGCTTGTGAGTGATGTGCTTCAAAGCCCACTTAGTGGCTCAGAGCGGTGCATCCAAGACCACCTGTGGGGAGGGACTATTTTATCTTCAGTCCATCATGGATCCATATTTTTTAAAATACAATAAAATAAACTACTAAAAAATGAAATAAAAAGTAATGGCATATAAACACAAGCTCAATTCTTTTTACTAGATTCAAGAGACAAAAACTTACTCTGTCCAATTGCCATAAAAGTTGTAATTGCTTATTTTGTTCTGTACTTATCTCATTGCAGAATTTCTACAGTTCGTAGAATGGAGCAGGAACTGGTCTCCTGACTATAGTTTAAGCACTGGCCTAAAAGATGATGGGCTATGCATTAGTTTCAAAGCGGAAGCCCATCACCCAGATTGTTGGAGGGTTGAGGAGCAGATCCTCTTTCATTGATTCCATGTCATCATTTGTTCTGACTCAAGTCAGAGCTAGACAATTTGCAATCAGTATTTGTCCCTGGAAGCCAGTTGCCACTCCTCTTTGACTCCCAGCTGAGATACAAATTCCTCCTGCCCACTCCTATAGAACTGTTTATGTATCCTCTTATCTCTTTTGCCAGGCTTCAAGGTCTCACTCAATACTGCTTCATACACATGGGGAGGAGGAATGAAGGAACACTAGTTACATGTGCTGGAAAATAAGCAGACACTTTACCCACTAGATTTACAAGCATTGCTGGGAATGTCCGAAGGAATTTTGGTTTCACCATTGTCTCACCAGGAGAAACAACTGCTGAGAAAATACAAGAGAGGAAAAGATAAATATACTTGTATTAGTTCATTTTCACACTGCTGATAAAGACATACCTGAGATTGGGTAATTTGTAAAGAAAGAGAGGTTTAATGGACTCACAATTCCACATGGCTGGGGAGGCCTCACTACATGGCAGAAGGTGAGAAGGAGGAATGGCACGTCTTACATGGCAGCAGGTAAGAGTTGTGTGCAGGGGAACTGCCCTTTATAAAACTATTAGATCTCGTGAGACTTTTTCACCACCATGAGAACAGTATGGGGGAAACCTCCCCCACGATTCAATTATCTCCCCCTTCATCCCTCCCACAACATGTGGGAATTATGGGAGCTACAATTCAAGATGAGATTTGGGTGGGGACTCGGCCAAACCATATCAATACTTCTTCTTCACTAGATCCGGCACAGTAAAGGCCTGTAGGGCATGCTCGTGATGGAAAGAAACTGTGAGATGAGGAGGATCTGGAGATGCCCTGCCATCAGGGAAAGGGCGCCAACTGAAGTCCCAGGCCTGGCTCTGAGCTTTGTCCTGGAGATCCTGTCTGCCTGCTTACTCTGCCCAATCACACTTTTATCATGGGTGGATAATAATGCCTCCCTTCTCCCTGTCCAAGTTGTGTTTACCCAGGCCTTCTCTGTTTACATGCCACTTTCCCAGAATGGCCTGACGTCCTGTTCTTCCTGCTCTCTCATAAGCACTCTGCCTTTTCCTGCGATGGCACTTAAAAGTTGTCTTAATATTTTTATACATGGTCACTTTTCTTTTACACCATTCTTTAAGCTTCGTGAGAGCAGGGATCATGCCTGTCTTATTCATTCCTATATAGTCCATGCCTTAGCACAGTGTCTGGAATAAAGGCAGTACATAGCTGTATTGATGACAGTACTTGCCATCGTCTTTTGCTTTTTCCTTCTTCCATTTCTTGCCTGTAACCTTTGTACTGAGTGAATTGGGTTTGACAGGATGGGATCAAAGCCACTTTAGTTTCATTGTCCCTCCCAACCTACTCTGTGGGCTACATCTTTTCCTTCCTGAGGATATAATTTCAGGCAGGTCCTATCGCTTGCAAGGACAGTTGTAGGCCATAAAAAATCACTTTCAATGGCAAGAACTGACTTACATTAGTAACTAAGCCATGGCCAGTGAAACAATCAAAACTCCTGGGTCGGGCGCACAGGTTGTGGCAGTCTCCAGGTGCAGCAGCCGCTGCACTCAGCATGGGCCCACCCTGCCGGGCAGTAGGAGGAAAGGGCACCCTGTCTGGGGTCCTCTTTTCTCAGGTGCCCTGCTGCGGGCATTCCTGAGCTGTAGGCCTTTGTGAGCACATCCAGCCACTGGGGATTCATCACCCCTTCTCCTGTGTGGCAGATTTGTGTGAAACCCTGTCCTCAAAACTCATGCCTGCAGTGATGCCTGAAAGGTCCTGGCTCAGCTCCCAGTGAGGAGGAAGCAGTCCCTCCCCATCCCAGTGAGGGAAGTGCTGGGCATGTCCCAGTAACCCAGCGACCCTCCCCACACTTTACCCATCCAGGTCTTCTACAGGCCAGAGTTGGTGTTCGTCAGTGCCAGGAAAACACTCACAGTCTCTTCCCATGTGCTCGGATGAGTCCAGCATATTCTGCCCAGGGAGGACCAGGCCAGACAAAGATCCACCCTAACCCCGAATCTTCTTCACCTTAGGTGCATGAGAAAAATGCGTGAAAGTGAGGCAGAGGGAACCCCTTGGTGACACCGGTTGCTCTTTTTACTGAGGGCACCAATGGCTTTTTAGGAAACACATTTGATGAACTTTTTTTAGGCTTTGCATTTTTTCTTCTTTGCAACTTTTGGCACTGCCAACCATTCCTTCCCTGAAGCCCTCTTGCTTAGTTTCTGTGGCTTCTATCGTTTCTTTCTTTCCTTTTTTTTGAAATGTAGTCTCACTCTTGTTGCCTAGGCTGGAGTACAGTGGCATGATCCCAGCTCACTGCAGACTCTGCCTCCCAGGTTCAAGTGATTCTCCTGCCTCAGCCTCCTGAGTAGCTGAGATTACAGGTGCCTGCCACCACAACTGACTAATTTTTGTAGTTTTAGTGGAGACGGGGTTTCGCCATGTTGGCCAGGCTGGTCTCGAACTCCCGACCTCAGGTGATCTGCCCGCCTCGGCTTCCCAAAGTGCTGGGATTATAGGTGTGAGTCACCGTGCCCAGCCACTTGTATCATTTCTTCACTGTCCTCATCCCCATCTCTTACCATTCCCCTGTCAGGCCCCTCAGAGCCCTGTCTTCTACTAACTGCTCCTTATGTCAGCATCTTAAGTTGTGGGCTCAGTCTCTTTCACTCCATAATTAATAATTTCTTTCATGCAGTGATTGATTCACTCATTTGTTCATCATCTGACTGTGTACATGAAGCCCTGAAGCAAATTCTTTGAATTCAAAACTCAGTTTTGAGGTCATTTCCTAAGTGGAGCCTTCTCTCAGCTCCAGAGTCCAGCTCAGTTTAGCCTTATCCTTGCGGTCACTAATACTCAGTGATCCTGGGACTTATCACTGCCCTGGAACTTTCCTCACTGTTGTAGTTATTTTCTGAGACTTCCACACTAGACTCTGAGCCCTTGGAGACAGTGACTGTGTTCCAGCAATTTTTGTAGCCCCATAATACCCAGAAAAATAGTCTATTGGTATTTAGTGGATAAATTAAAATACTCTAGCCAGGCACAGTGGCTCATGCTTGTAATCCCAGCACTTTGGGAGGCTGAGCTAGGAGGATTGCTTGAGGCCAGGATTTCAAGACCAGCCTGGGCAACATAGTAAGACTCTGGCTCTACAAAAGAAAAAAGAAAAAAAATGCAATACTTTGTAAGCTATTTTACTGAGCATGATTAATATTCTATAATTATATATAACCTTATCTCTAAATTGCAAAACTGCTTGGAAGAAAGAACACTGAAGATCTAATAACTGTTCCTCTCCTAAGGACAGGCTTGCATGGATGGAGAGGAGGGTCCCTTTTCTTTGTGCATCTTCTTTTTTTTTTCTTTTGAGGTGGAGTCTCGCTTCGTTGCCCAGGCAGGAGTGCAGTGGCACGATCTCAGCTCACTGCAACTTCCACCTCCCAGGTTCAAGAGATTCTCCTGTCTCAGCCTCCCGAGTAGCTGGGATTACAGACACCCACCACAATGCCTGGCTAAATTTGCATTTTTTTAGTAGAGTCAGGGTTTCGCCAAGTTGGCCAGGATGGTCTCAAACTCCTCATCTCAGGTTATCCAGCTTGGGATTACAGATGTGAGCCACCATGCTCGGCCTCTTTGTGCATCTTCTTTTTTTTTTTTTTTT
>NW_012115088.1:5202897-5238839 GCF_000951035.1 Colobus angolensis palliatus
TTTTTTTTTTGAGTTGGAGTCTCGCTTTGTCACCCAAGCTGGAGTGCAATGGCATAATCTCAGCTCACTGAAACTTCCACCACCTGGGATCAAGCGATTCTCCTGTCTCAGCCTCCCGGGTAGTTGGGGTTACAGGTGCCCACCACCATGCCCAGCTAATTTTTGTATTTTTAGTAGAGACAAGGCTTCACCATGTTAGCCAGGCTGGTCTTGAACTCCTGACCTCAGGTGATCTGCCCACCTCACCCTCCTAAAGTGCTGGGATTACAGGTGTGAGCCACCAGGCCTGGCTTTTTCTTTTTTTGAGACAGAGTCTTGCTCTGTTGCCCAGGCTGGAGTGCAGTGGCACAATCTTGGCTCACTGCAACTTGTGCCTCCTGGGTTCAAGCAATTCTCCTGTCTCAGCCTCCCAAGTAGCTGGGATTACAGGCACCCACCACCACATCCGGCTAATTTTTGTACTTTTAGTAGAGATAGGGTTTCACCATGTTGGCCAGGCTGGTCTTGAACTCGACCTCGTGATCAGCCTGCCTTGGCCTCCCAAAGTGCTGGGATTACAGATGTGAGCCACCACGTCTGGCCTTTGTACATCTTCTAAGCAGCCTTGTTCTTGTTTTGCCAGACTGTGTGGTAGGACACATGGAAGAACAGAGGTTCCACCACAGACATGTGTGCAAAACCTGGCTTTGCCACTTACTAGGTCACTTGACCCCTCTGAGATTCAATTTCTATAAAACAATGTTAAGAATTATCCCCAGCTATTCAAGGTATCCTTGTGGAGTTTATAAATGATGGGGGTAAAGCACTTAAATTCCTACTAGGACTTATCCATCGATAAATATTAGCAATTTATACTGAATTTCATGCAATCTAAGAATTCATCAGTGTCTTAGGCTACTTTGTGAAGCTATAACAGAATACTGCAGGCTGGATAATTTATAATAGACAGAAACGTATTGGCTTATGGTTCTGGAGGCTGGAAAGTCCAAAATTGAAGGTTCAGCATCTGGCAGGGGCATTCTTGCTGTGTAACTCCATGGCATAAAGGCAAAGGGAGGAAAAGAGAGAGAGAGACAAAGAGAGAGAGGGAGAAAGAAATAGAGGTGTTTAACTTGTCTTAAAAAATTTATTTATTTTGAGACAGGGTCTCACTCTGTCACCCAGGCTGGAGTGCAGTGGTACAACCATGGCTCACTGAAGCCTCAACTTCCTGGGCTCAAGTCATCCTCCTGCTTCAGCCTCCTGAGTAGCTGGGACCACAAGCATGTGCCACCATGCCCTATTAATGTTTTTAATCTGTTGTAGAGGTGGGGTTTCGCCATGTTGCCCAGGCTAGTGTTGAACTCTGGGGCTCAAGCAGTCCTCCCACCTTGGCCTCCCAAAGTGCTGGGATTACAGGCATGAGCCACCATGCGTGACCTAACTTGTCCTTTCATCAGAAACCCACTCCCACATTAACATTAATCTATTTATATGGGCAGAGACTTCATGGCCTAATCACCTCTTAAAGGTTCCACCTCTTAATACTATTACAAAGGAAATTAAATAACAACATGAGTTTAGGTAAGAGACAAACATTTAAACCCTAACAATCAGGTTAAAAAAAAATTCTTTATGCTGTAGGCCACTAAGAGAAATTTGCTACCGAAAGACCTGTTTTTATTTCGGAAATGCTAAAGTATGAAGAGAGCACATTTAGAAAAAATAAAATACAGTATCCTTGTTGCGATGGTCTGAATGTTTACATCACCATGCCCCCCAAATATATATGGTGAAATCCTACGCTGCTAAGGTGATGGTGTTAGGAGTGGGAACTTTGGGAGGTGATCAGGTCACGAAGGCTCTGATCTCATGATTGGGATTAGTGTTTTTATAAAAGAGGTCCAGAGAGCTGCCTTGTCCTTTCTGCCATGTCTTTGCTGTCACAGCAAGAAGGCACCATTTATAGCCAGGCATAGTGACGTGTGCCTGTAGTTCCAGCTCCTCAGGAGGTTGAGGTGGGAGGATCGCTTGAACCCAGGAGGCGGTGTTTGCAGTAAGCCTTGATCACACCACTGCGCCCCCGCCTGGAGGACAGAGTGAGATCCTGCCTCAAAATAAATACATAAGATTGTGGAGGATAAAGACTGAGCCGTGGGAGGTTATTGTGGGGACTCTAAGGTAGGAAAGGTCCTGTGCTATATATAGTATTAGGATGTATTAAAGGCAAGCATCCTTTCCTCATTTCATTCATTTTAGAAGCAAGGTGCTGAACCCTGCTGCATGCAGGGGAAGATGAAGAGACACTGTAATTAATGTGAACCATCCTCTCAGGAACAGACATTTGCAGAACTAAAGGGGAGCCAGAGCATTTCTGGGTAGGAACTCATTAAGACTAAACTTCTCTGAAATGAGAATCACTAAGTACGAAACATCCCATGCAACTGGTAACTTCTGTTTTTTTTAGGCAATTAAAAATATCAAGAAGAAATTAATTTCCAATACTTTTATTAATCCAATATTTTTAAGGCCAAACTTTCATATAAATGAGCAAAGTTCTGGACCCATTTTTAACTTGCCTCTCCACTTGGGCCATTCCATCAGAGCAAACCATAGCAGTGTGCGGGTCTCCTCTTTGGAACTGGAAACTGTGATATGTAAGAACACAATTTTAGATGGAAGTGCAAATCCTGCAGAAGGATCAGCTGACATAAAGATCAGCTGAAGTAACCAACTGAAAAAAAAATCACAGGGCAAAAATATGTCTTTTAATAGAGAAGTGGGGACATTAGGCGAAAAAAAAAAAAAGGAACAAATGTCAAGGGCAGCTGGGTTGATGAGTATAGCAAATATAGCTGCTCTTACCTTTGGAGCCTGAAGTGCATACGTGGATGGAGCGTGAGTGGAAAATTAGGCTGGTGATTACAGTAGCCCCTGCTGAGTATTTACTCCACAGCAATATATAATAGGGCATGATTGGCATTGCCTATTAAGAGATGCTGGACTGTGATCAGAATGTCGATGCTCATCAAAATACAGTAAAACAAGGAGAGCAGTGATTACTTAAACCTGAAGTTACATTCTACAAGGTGGTATTGCTTTTTAAAGTTCTTTATTCTGGCCTGGCGCAGGGGCTCAAACCTGTAATCCCAGCACTTTGGGAGGCAGAGGCAGGAGGATCACTCGAGTCCAGAAGTTCGAGACTAGCCTGGGCAACATAGGGAAATCTACAAATTATTTGTATCTCTACAAATAGTTAAAAAATCAGCCAGGTGTGGTGGTGTGCACCTGTGGTCACAGCTACTTGGGAGGCTGGGCAAGAGGATCACGTAAGCCCAGGAGGTTGAGACTGCAGTGAGCTGTGATCACACCACTGCACTCCAGCCTGGGAAACAGAGTAAGACCTGGTCTCAGAACAAACAAACAAACAAACAAAAATTCCTTATTCTGTTTGATCCTTCATAAAAACAAACAAACAAAAAAACCCACCACCACAGGTCATGCAAAATTAAGCTGCTATATAATAGCAGAACAAGCCTGAGCTTACTGTATAAAGGCCAATATTTAGAGATTTTTGTAAATTTCAGTGAAAATCACTGCAGAATATTATCTCTTCAGAAAGATATTTCTTTTTGCTAATGATTATCTGCCCTTCTCCATCTCATTCCTACGAACCAGTGTTTCTGCACCGAGACAGAGTTGACTCACCATATCAAGAAAGAAATGACTTCTAGGTTTCAACTAGGGCTTTCTGTTCCCAGAGAATGAATGATGATTCTGCAGTTACGGAATTTCTCCTTGAAGGTGAAGTTGAACTCACCCTCACATCTCTTTTTAATTTTTCAAAGCTTCCTACATGTATTAGGGTGTAGGTAAGCCACTGATACAGTTTTGATATTTGTCCCCTCCAAATCTTACATTGAAATGTGATCTCCAACGTTGAGGGTGGGGCCTACTGGGAGGTGTTTGAGTCATGGGGGTCGATCTCTTGTGAATGACTTTGTGCCCTGCCCAAAGTAATGAATTCATGTGAAAACTCATTACAAAGTAATGAGTTCGTGTGAGATGTGGTTGTTACAGAGACTGGAACTTTCCTCCTCCTTTGTTCCCCTTCTCACCATGTAACACATCTGCTCCCCCTTCACCTTCCACCAGGAGTAAAAGCTTCCTAAGGCCTATGAGAAGCTGAGCAGATGATGATGCTATGCTTCTTGTATAGCCTGCAGAACCATGAGCCAAATATGCTTCTTGTATAGCCTGCAGAACCATGAGCCAAATAAACCTATCTTTACAAATTACCCAGCCCCAGGTGTTCATTTATAGCAATGCAGAACAAATGAATACAACCACCAATCCTTGTAACATATTCCTGGTAGTCTTCAAGGCCTTAATTCTACAGAATTGAATTTACTTTTTAAAAACCATACTTAATTTTTCCTTTACTTAGTATATACAGTATAGATATTTTCCCTTCTGGCCTAAGTGACAAATAACCTGTGTCACATTGTTTGTATGCTGTCATTCCTTTGAAATGGAAAAGGACCACTATAGGTGGTCCTGAGGTCCCACTAGTGACTTAGATGAGGTTGATTAAATTGCATTACAAATTAAACTATAGGCCAGGTGCTGTGGCTCACACCTGTAATTCCAGCACTTTGGGAGGCTGAGGTGGGTGGATTCCTTGAGCGCAGGAGTTTGAGACCAGCCTGGGCAATGTGGTGAAACCCCATCTTTATAAAAAATACAAAAATTAGCTGGGCATGGCGCTGTGCACGTGTAATCCCAGCTACTCTGGAGGCCGATGTGGAAGGGTTGCTTGAGCCCAGGAGGTGGAGGTTGCAGTGTGCTGAGATGGCGCTACGGCACTCCCGCCTGGGTTACAGAGCTAGGTAAATTATAATTGTTCTCATAAGTGACTTTACTGTATTTTCTTATATTTGATATAAGAAGAAAAAAAGGATTAGCTCAGAAGTCAATCAGCAAGGACACAACAGAGTACGGACCACAGTCTTCAGATTTCACTCTGTTTCACACATGACCCACACTTACATGTAGATGCCCCATGTATGTGACATCCAGGCCTTCTAGCCCACTTGGAGAAATGTGAATTCTAGGATACTTCATGATATCAGTTCAAACTTCATGATAACCACTGTGTTGTAACGTTCTCATTTACCCAGTGAAGTTTGATTCTTTACACTGGAAGGTTAGGCAATTCCAAGCAGTCAAAAATTCTCTAGTAGTTACATACATCAGCTAAATGGAAATATGGCTTCACAAACCACAGATACCTGACTTTTAAAAAGTCATTCCTTAGAAACCATACCTACAACTTGCTTTTATAATTATTGTATCACATAGGTATAAATGATTCAGTACAGACTTGGATGTTTGATTTATGAATATTTGTGTTGGTGAAGCATGCCTGCACAGTCATCCAATGATTCAGTGTAACTTTGCTGACTGTAATGTTGGCTTGAACATTTCATGCAACTTTATTGGCCCATCTGCTCCAGAGTAGAGTCGTGGAACACTGTGCTTGCATTGCATGGCATGAATGCTCAACGGTGTTGTAAAACTTCAACATAAAACAGAAAAGTAGTAAAAGCAGTGACAAATACTTCTGTGTTTGTCACAACCTTATGAGCTAGCAACGAGCATTTAATAAACATCAGGCATAGGGTAATACACAGTTCATGTACATACCTTGTGGGGTAGGTGTTATTACCACAGAAAACAGTGGTACAGACATTTAATCACATAGAACTGATCAGTGGAAGAGTCACAATCTGAACTCTGGTTAGTTTTACCACTGTGTAACTATTCATAATTGCTGAAATCAATAAGGCTATTTATCACTTGAGTTGATTGAAGTTTGGATCTTCAAAATATGACTATTTTCTTCAGTAAACTTAAATTAGGTCAAAGTTAAGTTACTAATAGTCACAACAGAGACTATAACATGGACCTAAGCTTCTTAAATTTTTTATTTGCTTGTTTTCAGGATACCCAAAATGTTTGATTTCAGTCTTGAACAACTACATTAATAATATTTTCACTAAAGATAATTAATCTAGATTAATTGAATAAATCAGCTTGAATTAAAGCTCATCAATGTGCAACATTTAGATACCTAGTACAATTTTTTTTTATAAAGCAAATCATACTTAGATAAACACAGACCTGATTTGTCTTTGTAAATACTGGGTTCTCTGCTATTGGCACAATATGAAACTGATCTGTAGAGGTGTGTTGCCTGCTGTAAATGACTAATAGTTTTTAAAAGTTTTCAGTAACTGGATTAACAAAGCACTGTTATTATGAGTTTGTCCTTTTGCCTCTCATTTTATTCTAGTGGATTGGGCTGCGCAACCAGGGCTTTTCTAAAGCACCTGGAAATTACATTCACTCTCCCCAGACCCTGGGTTTCTAATCTTAATTATTCCTCCCAACACTTGCTGATGTCTATGTTGAAATTTTCAAACCCGTCTTGTGTTGAGGTTTTATAATAAATAATTCTTAACGGAATCACCCTCAACATCTAGGATGATCTTTTGGGGAAAACATATGTTTCAGCATGATCCCCTAAGATTTTCTCCAGGGTTACCTTTAGAGCCACTTGTTTAAAGATTCAAACACTTGATCAGTGTCACTATTCATATTTGTTAAAAAGAACTTTTATTATTGTTCATATGTAGACAAATAGCAGAACCAGTTTTCAATAAAGACATTTGTCAACACCATGGAGAGACAGGATGTCATTGAATGATTTTGCTAAACATATCTATGCAAAAAATTTCTCTTTCCTATTTCCTCACCAACACAAACTTGGCTTCAGGATTAGTTTTGAACTCAAAGACTTTGCGAGATTGCTTAAGTATAGAAGACTGTCATTAATACCTTTGCTTCAGAATAGTCCACCTAGACCACTCACAATCATATTCTAAAATGCAAGCATCTTGGTAATCATAAAGCAAAAATCATTAGTAGAAATACAAAACGAAAATAGAAAGGATTCAAAGCATATGACTACAGAAAATGATCAAACCATGAAGGAAGACAGCATGACAGGAAGAAAGAAATGAAGTACTTCCAAAACAACTAACAAAATGGCAGGAGCAAGTATTTACCTGTCAGTAAGCACCTTGAATGTAAATTTAAATTCTCCAACAAAAAGATACAGTGACTGAATGGATAAAACAAATAGAAAAACAAAAACAAAACAAGACCCAACTATTTACTGCCTACAAGACAC
This sequence comes from Colobus angolensis palliatus, assembly GCF_000951035.1. NCBI lineage: Eukaryota > Metazoa > Chordata > Mammalia > Primates > Cercopithecidae > Colobus > Colobus angolensis. Next base: position 5,210,132 of record NW_012115088.1, read on the forward strand.
TAACTTTTTTTTTTTTTTTTTTTTTGAGACGGAGTCTCGCTCTGTCACCCAGGCTGGAGTGCTGTGGCTGGATCTCAGCTCACTGCAAGCTCCGCCTCCCGGGTTCACGCCATTCTCCTGCCTCAGCCTCCCGAGTAGCTGGGACTACAGGTGCCCCCACGTCGCCCGGCTAGTTTTTTGTAGTTTTTAGTAGAGACGGGGTTTCACCGTGTTAGCCAGGATGGTCTCGATCTCCTGACCTCGTGATCCGCCTGTCTCGGCCTCCCAAAGTGCTGGGATTACAGGCTTGAGCCACCGCGCCCGGCCAAGACACTAACTTTTAAGGAAACAAATAGACTGGAAGTGATGGAATGGGAAGAGATATTTCATGCAAAAGAAACCCAATGAGAGTAGGGATACTTGTATCAGATAAAATAGACCTTAACTCAAAAACTATAAAAATAGACGAGGACATTATCCGATGATAAAAGGTCAATTCATCAAGCGGATATAACAATTGTAGATATATAAGCATCCAACATTAGAGCACCTAAACATGTAATACAAATACTAAGGGACCTGAAAGGAGAGTGGATCACAATGTAATAATAATAGAGGACTTCCACACCCCATTTCACAATGGATAGATCATCCAGATGGAAAGTTAATAAGGAAACATTGGACTTAGACAACACTTTAGACCAAATAGATCTAACAGACATATGCAGAACATTCCATACAACAACAACAGATATACATTCTTCTCAAGTACATGAAACATTCTTCAAGATAAATCGTATTAGGGCACAAATCAAACCTTAGCAAATTTTAAAAGACTGAAATATCAAGTATTTTTTCTAACCATAATGGTATGAAACTAGAAATCAATGCCAGGAGTAATTTCAGAAAATTCACAAATGCATGGAAACTAAACAACATGTTCCCAAGTAACTATTAAGTCAATGAAGAAATTAAAAAAAAAATCTTGGTCTTGAGACAATCAAAAATGGAAACAACATACAGAAACTTCTGTGATACAGCAAAAGCAGGTCTAAGAGTAAAGTTTACAACAATAAATGCCTACATCAAAAAAGAAGATGGTTGCACACAGTGACTCATGCCTATAATCCCAGCACTTTGAGATGTTGAGGTGGGAGGATCACTTGGGCCCAGGAGTTTGAGATCAGCCTGGACAACATAGGGAAACCCTATCTCTATAAAAATTTTTAAAAAGTTAGCTGAGTATGATGGCACACACCTGTGTTCCTGGCTACTCAGGAGGTTGAGGTGGGAGACTCACTTGAGCCCAGGAGGTAGAGGCTGCAGTGAGCCATGATTGCACCACTGGCCTTCAGCCTGGGTGACAGAGCAAGACCCTGTCTCCAAACAACAATAACAAAAAAGGCAAACAACCTAACATTACACCTGAAGGAACTACCAAGAACAAGAAAAAACTGAGCCCAAAGTTAGCAGAAGGAATGAAATAATAAAGAGCAGAAATAAATAAAATAGATACTAAAAAAATACAAAATATCAATGAAACAGAGGTGGTTTATTGAAAGGATAAAATTCACAAACCCTTAGGTAGACTAAGAAAAAAGAGAATACCCAAATAAATAAAATCAGAAATGAAAGAGGAGACATTACAACTGATACCCCAGAAATAAAAGATCATAGGAGACTACTATCAACAATTAGATACCAATAAGTTAGGTAACTTAAAAGAAATGGATAAATTACTAGACATGTACATCCTAAAAAGACTAAATCACATAGAAATGGAAAATGTGGACAGACCAATAATCAGTATGGAGATTGAATCAGTAACAAAGTCTCCTACAAAAAAAAGGCTGGGACCTGATGACTTCATTGCTAAATTCTACAAAACATTTTAAGAACTAATACTGACTCTTCTCAAAGTTTTCCAAAAAAACGAAGAGGAGAAGTTAAAAAAATTTTTTTTTTTGGACAGAGTCTCATTGTTGCCTAGGCTGGAGTGCAGTGGCAGATCATGACTCACTGCAGCCTGAAACTTTTGGGTTCAAGCAATCCTGCCACCTCAGCCTCAGTCAGCCTCCCAAGTAGACAGGACTTCAGGTGCATGCCACCATGCTTGGCTAAGTTTTTACTGTTTTAGAGATTGGGGTCTTGCTATGTTTCCCAGGCTGGTCTCCATTCCTTGGCCTCAAGTGATCCTTCAGCCTCGGCCTCCCAAAGTGCTGGGATTACAGGCATAAGCCACTGCATGCAGCTGAGGAAGGCTATTTCAAAACTATTTTTATGAGGCCGGAATTACTTTGGTACCAAAGCCAGATAAACATATTACAAAAAAAAAAAAGAAGAAAGAAAATTGCAGGCCAGTATCCTTGATGAACACAGAGGCAATAGCCCTAAACAAAATACTAGCAAACCAAATTCAACAACACATTAAAAAGATCATCATCATGATCATGTGGGATTTATCTCTGGCATGCAAGCATGGTTCAAGGTATGCTAATCAATAAATGTGATACATCATATTAACAGAATGAAGAGCAAAAACCATACCATCACCTCATTACACACAGAAAAAGCATTTCCCAAAACTCAACATCTTTTCATAATAAAAACTGTCACCAAATTAGGTATAGAAGGAATGTGCCTCAACACAATAAAGACCATATATGAGAAGCCTACAGCTAACATTATACTCAATGGTGAAAAAATTGAAAGTCTCTCCTCTAAGATCTGGAACAAGACAAGAATGCCCATTCTCACCACTTCTATTCAAAGCAGTATTGAAGTCCTTACCAGAGCAATTAGGCAAGAGAAAGAAAGAAAAGGCATCCAAATATGAAAGAAAGAAATAGAACTGTCATTGTTTGTTGGCAACATGATCTTCAACAAACTATCCAAAAAAGAAATCAATAGAATAATCTTTCAATAGCTACAAAAAATAAAATAAAACATTTAGGACTAAATTTAATCAAGAAAGTGAAAAACCTGTACACTAAAAGTTATAAAACATTAATGAAAAAAATTGAAGATGACAAATAAATGGAAAGATATCCCATATTCATGGATTAGAATATTGTTTTTATTTTTCTTTTCTTTTTTTTTTTTTTTTGAGACAGAATCTCGCTCTGTTGCCCAAGCTAGAGTGCAGTGGCACGATCTCGGCTCACTGCAAGCAAGCTCTGCCTCCTGGGTTCACGCTATTATTCTGTCTCAGCCTCCCGAGTAGCTAGGACTACAGGTGCCCACCACCACGCTCGGCGAACTTTTTGTATTTTTAGTAGAGATGGGGTTTCACTGTGTTAGCCAGGATGGTCTCGATCTCCTGACCTCATGATCTGCCTGCCTTGGCCTCGCAAAGTGCTAGAATTACAGGCATGAGCCACCACGCCTGGCTGGATTAGAATATTGTTAAAATGTCCATACTGCCTGAAGCAATCTGGAGATTCAATGCGATCCCTATCAAACTTCCAATGTTGTTTTTCTTAGAAACATAGAAAACGATGCTCAAATACAAAAAACCCTGAATAACCAGGGCAATTATGAGCAGAAAGAACAAAGCTGGAAGCATCACACTACCTGATTTCAAACTAGTATTTCAAACTATACTAAAAAGTGATAGTAGAGTCTGAGGAAGATGGCAGATAGGAGACAGAGTTAATGTGCAGCTACCACTTAAATGGACAGAACAGTGTGTGGCGACTCACAGCGTGAACTTCTGCTCGAAGAACCACCCCCGAAATGTACCAGGAAAACCAAAAGAAATCCTAGATCCTTTGAAAGAAGTGGCACACCACTGCAAATTCCACGAGAGAGGCAAAAAACTGTGAGTTCCCAAAGCATGAGAGAGAGAAAACCTGCTTCTGGACACACATCCCCCACTGGGGAATCTGAAAATCCAGATCATGGGAGAAGAATTTAATCTTACCTAGAGCTGATTTAGGGAGCCATGTGAAATATAAAAGTAGAAGCAGCAGCGGGAAGAGTCTTGAAGGCACTCCCAGTCTCCAGCTGGAGCCCAGGGAAACCATCCCTGACTGTATTTCACAGGAACCCTCAGGAAAGGCAGCCAGCGGAATTAGGGAGGGGTCACAGGGTGAAAGAAGCTTCCAACTGAAATTTGTAAAAATTTTGACTGGACATGAATTTTCTTGAGCAGAATCCAATAAGCGAATGCGAACTGCTACAGATACGAGTGAAGGAGCTGCCTCTGACATTGGGGCAGATAGGGAGGGGCAAGACCTGAAAGCTGTGCTTCCTTTCTCAGCAGGGAAGTTTACAGCATGGGACAAGGTCTGACCGGGGGAATGTGGGAGTGAGACTGGCCTAGCCAACTGCCTGGGAGTTAGGTGGGGTCTTTTGCTACCTGCTATCCCCCACTTTCCTGGTAAGCTATATGGCACAGCAGAGGCAGCCATAATTCCCTCTGGAACATAACCCCATTGGCCTGAAAACTACTACCCATCTCCCACAGTGGCCATTGCAAGCCCCTCCCAAGGACAGTCTGAGCTCAGAGTCACCTAACCTTGCCCCCACCTGATGATATTTCTCTACCTGCCCTGGTAGCCAAACATAAGATATAAAGTCTTGGGAACTTTTTATGGCCCTACACATCACCTGAGAAACCAGAATACTTACCCTCGCCAACTTAGGGCAAGATTATATCTCCCTACTACTACTGAAGCTGGTGCTCTCTAGACAGTGCCACATACTGGCTAGAGGCCAACCGACTCAGGCCATTACAGCCACTCATGACGGAATAACCCTGCTCCCAGGGAGCAGGGAGAAAACAACAGCTAATTGTGCTACAACATCCTGGCTAACCAGGTGTCCTGAGTCTGTCCATGTGACAACTTCACTGCTAGCATAACCAGCATTTGAGAAAGCCAGCATACTAAACATGTCTACCATCAAAGACTCTCAGAGTCTTCTTCACTCCCCTGCCACCTCCTTCAGAGCAAGTGCTGGTATTCACAGCTAAAGACCCAAAGATGGATCATATCACAGGACTCTTTGCAGCCATTCCCCAGCACCAGCCTGGAGCCTGGTAGCCCTGCTAGTGGTGGCTAGACCCAGAAGAGCAATAACAATTACTGCAGTCAGGCTCTCAGGAAGCCCCATTCCTAGGGGATGGGGGAGAGCATCACGGGATAACCCTATGGGACAAAATAATCTGAAGTAGGCCTTGAGTTCCAGAGCTTTCCACTAGTATTTTAGTGGAATATTTAGTAGACAATAGACTATTGTCTACCCAAATGAGAAGGAACCATAAAAGTAATTCTGGTAATATGACAAAACAGGGTTCTATAACATCCCCAAAAGATCACACTAGCTCATCAGCAATGGATCCAAACCAGGAAGAAATCTCAGAATTGCCAGATAAAGAATTCAGAAGGTTGATTATTAAGCTACTCAAGGTGATACCAGAGAAAAGTGAAAACTAAAAGAAATGTAAAAAACAATATGGGATATGGATGAAAAAGTCTCCAGAGAAATAGATTTCATGAAGAAAATACAATCACAGCTTCTGGAAATGAAAGCCATACTTAGAGAAATACAAAATGCACTGGAAAGTTTCAACAATAGACTAAAACAAGTAGAAGAAAGAATTTCAGAGCTTGAAGACAAGGTTTTCAAATTAACCCAATCAAAGACAAAGAAAAAAGAATCTAAAAAAATGAATCAAGCCTCCAAGATATTTGGGATTATGTTAAATGGCCAAACCTAAGAATAATTGGTGTTCCTAAGAAGAGAAATGTAAAAGTTTGGAAAACTTATTTGAGGCATTAATTGTGGAAAACTTCCCTGACCTTGCTAGAGATCTAGACATCCAAATACAAGAAGTTCAAAGAACACCTGAGAAGTTCATCACAAAAAGATCATCACCTAGGCACATAGTCATCAGGTTATCTAAAGCCAAGAGGAAGGCAAAAATCTTAAGAGCTGTGAGACAAACGTATCAGGTAATCTATAAAGTTACAGGAAAACTTTAACAGCAGGTTTCTCAGCAGAAACTTTACAAGCTAGAAGGGATTGGGGTCTATCTTTAGCCTCCTGAAACAGAATAATTGTCAGTCAAGAACTTTGTATCCAGCAAAAATAAGCTTCATAAGTCTAGAAAAGATAGAGTCTTTTTCAGACAAACAAATGCTGAGAGGACTTGCCACTGCCAAGCCAGCACAACAATAAATGCTAAAAGGAGTTATAAATCTTGAAACAAAACCTTGAAATACACCAAAATAGAACCTCATTAAAGTATAAATGTCAGAGGGCCTATAAAACAATAACACAATGAAAGAAAACCAAGATATTTAGGCAACAAATAGAGTAGTACCTCACATCTCAATATTAACATTGAATGTAAAAGGCCTAAATGCTCTAGTTAAAAGATATAGAATGGTGGAATGGATAAAAATTCACCAACCAAGTATCTGCTGTCTTTGAGAGACTCATCTAACAAATAAGGACTCACATAAACTTAAGTAAAGGGGTGGAAAAAGATATTCCAGGCAAATGGAAACCAAAAGTAATCAGGAGTAGCTACTTTTGTATCAGACAAAAGACTTTAAAGGAACAACAGTTTAAAAGGACAAAGAGGGACATTACATAATGATAAAAGGGTTAGTCCAACAGAAAAATATCATAATCCTACATATATATGTACCAATACTAGAACTCCCAAATTTATAAAACAATTACTACTAGACCTAAGAAATGAGATAGACGGCAGTGCAATAATAGTAGGGGACTTTAGTACTCCACTGACAGCAGGAGACAGGTCATCAAGATAGAAGTCAACGGCCGGGCGCAGTGGCTCAAGCCTGTAATCCCAGCACTTTGGGAGGCCGAGACGGGCGGATCACAAGGTCAGGAGATCGAGACCATCCTGGCTAACACAGTGAAACCCCGTCTCTACTAAAAAACAAAAAACTAGCCGGGCGAGATGGCGGGCGCCTGTAGTCCCAGCTACTCGGGAGGCTGAGGCAGGAGAATGGCGTGAACCCGGGAGACAGAGCTAGCAGTGAGCTGAGATCCGGCCACTGCACTCCAGCCTGGGCGACAGAGCGAGACTCCGTCAAAAAAAAAAAAAAAAAAAAGATAGAAGTCGACAAAGAAACAATGAACTTAAAGTATACCCCAGAATAGACTTAACTGATATTTATAGAACATTCTATCCAATAACTGCAGACTATACATACATTCATCAGCATATGCTCTTTTCATGAGCACATGGAACATTCTCCAAGATAGACCATTTGATAGGCCACAAAACAAGTCTCAGTAAATTTAAGAAAATCAAAATTATATCAAGTATCTTTTCAGACTACAGTGGAATAAAACTGGAAGTTAACTCCAAAAAGAGCACTCAAAACTATACAATACATGGAAATTAAATAATCTGCTCTTGAATGATCTTTGGGCCAACAATGAAATCAAGATGGAAATTAAAAATTTATTTGAACTGAAAAATAACAGTGTTACAACTTATCAAAACCTCTAGGATACAGCCAAAGCAATGCTAAGAGCAAAGTTCATAGCCCTAAATGCCGACATCAAAAAGTCTGAAAGAGCACAAATAGACAATCTAAGTCATACCTCAGGGAACTAGAGAAACAAGAAAAAACTAAACCCAAGCCTAGCAGAAGAGAGTAAACACCAAAAATTAGAGAAGTAAATAAAATTGAAACAACAACAACAACAAAAAACATAAATGCAACAAAAGCTGTTTTTTTAAAAAGATAAACATCAATAGACCATTAGGGAGATTAACCAAGAAAAGAATATCCAAATAGGCTCAATTAGAAATGAAACAGGAGTTATTACAACCAATATCACAGAAATACAAACGATCACTCAAGGCTACTATTAACATCTTTATGCACACAAACTAGAACATCTAGAGGAGATGGATAAATTCCTGGAAATATACAACCCTCCTAGATTAAATCAGGAAGAAATAGAAATTCTGAACAGACCAATAACAAGTAGTGAGATTGAAACAGTAGTAAAATAAATTGCCAAAAAAAAAAGTCCAGGAACAGACGGATTCACAGCTGAATCCTATCAGACATTCCAAGAAGAATTGGTACCAATCTTACTGAAGCTATTCTAAAAGATAGTGAAAGAGGGAATCCTCTCTAAATCACTCTATGAAGCCAGTATCAGCCAAATACCAAAACTAGTAAAGGACATAACAAAAAAAGAAAACTACAGACCAATATCTTTGATGAACATAGATGGAAAAATCCTCAACAAAATACTAGCTAACTGAATCCAACAGCATATCAAAAAGATAATACACCATCATCAAGTGGGTTTCATACCAGGGATGCAGGGATGGTTTAACATACACAAATCAATAATTTTGACATATCACATAAACAATTAAAACCAAAAATCCTATGATCATCTCAATGGATGCAAAAAAGCATTTGACAAAATCCAGTATCCTTTTATGATTAAAACTCTCAGCAAGATTGACATAGGAGGGACATACGTCAAGGTAATAATGACAATCTATGACAGACCCACAGTCAACATTACACTGAATGGGGAAAAGTTGAAAGCATTTCCCCTGAGAACTAGACCAAGACAAAGATGCCCACTTTCATCATTACTATTCAATACAGTACTGGAAGTCTAGCCAGAGCAATCTGACAAGAGAAAGAAATAAAGGGCATCCAAGGCAGTAAAGAGGAATTAAAACTGTTGCTGTTTAACGATGATATGATCATGTGCCCAGAAAACCCTAAAGAGTCATCCAAAAAGCTCCTAGATCTGATAATGAATTCAGTAAAATCTCAGGATACAAAATCAACTGCACAAACCAGTAGTACTGCTATATACCAACAATGACCAAGCTGAGAATCAAATCAAGAACTGAATCCCTTTTTATGACAGCTGCAAAACAAACAAACCCCCAAAACTTAGGAATATACCTAACCAAGGAGGTAAAAGACCTCTATAAGGAAAACTACAAAACATTGCTGAAAGAAATCATGGATGACACAAACAAATGGAAACACATTTCATGCTCATGGATGGGGAATCAATATTGGGAAAATGACCAAACTGCCAAAAGCAATCTACAGATTCAACACAATTCCCATCAAAATACCATCATCATTCTTCACAGAACTAGAAAAAAAATCCTAAAATTCATATGGATCCATAAAAAGAGCTCATATAGCCAATGCAAGACTAAGCAAAAAGAACTAATCTGGAGGTATCACATTACCCAACTTCAAACTAGGCTATAGTTACCAAAACAGCAAGGTCATGGTATAAAAATAGGCACACAGACCAGTGGAACAGAATAGAGAACCCAGAAATAAAGCCAGAAACTTATAGCCAACTGATCTTAAACAAAGCAAACAAAAACATAAAGTAGGGAAAGGACACCCTATTCAACAAATGGTGCTGGGATGATTGGCAAGCCACATGTAGAATGAAACTGGATCCCCATCTCTCACTTTATACAAAAATCAACTCAAGATGGATCAAAGACTTAAATCTAAGACCTGAAATCATAAAAATTCTAGAAGATAACATTAGAAAAACTCTTCTAGATACTGGCTTAGGCAAAGAGTTCATGACCAAGAACCCAAAAGCGAATGCAACAAAGAAAAAACAAGTAGATGGGACCTAATTAAACTAAAAAGCTTCTGCACAGCAAAAGAAATAATCAGAGTAAATAGACAACCCACAGAGTAGGAGAAAATATTCACAAACTATGTATCCAAGAAAGGACTAATAACCAGATCTACAAGGAATTCAAACAAATCAGTAAGAAAAAAAAAAATAATCCCATCAAAAAGTGCGCAAAGGACATGAATAGAAAATTCTCAAAAGAAAATATATGAATAGCCAATGATGAAAAAATCCCCAACTTCACTGATTGTTAGGGAAATACAAATTAAAACCACAATGAGATACCACCTCACTCCTGCAAGAATGGCCATTGTTAAAAAAAAAAAAGATATTAACATGGATGTTGTCAAAGGGAACTTTTAAACTGCTGGTGTGAATGTAAACCAGTACAACTGCTATAGAAAACAGTATGGAGATTCCTTAAAAAACTAAAACTACCATTTGATTCAGCAGTCCTTCCACTTGGTATCTGCCCAGAGGAAAAGAAGTCATTATATGAAAAAGACACTTGCACACGCATGTTTATAGCAACACAATTTGCAATTGCAAAAATATGGAACCAGCCTAAATGCCCATCAACCAACACCTTGATAAGGAAAATGTGGTATATTTATACCATGGACTACTACTCAGCCACAAAAAGGAATAAAATAATGGCATTTGCAGCAACGTGGATGGAGCTGGAGACCATTTTTCTAAGTGAAGTAACTCAGGAATGGAAAACCAAATATCATGTTTTCACTTATAAGTGGGAACTAAGCTATGAGGATGTAAAGGCATAAGTAACATAATGGATTTTGGGGACTCGGGGAAGGATAGGAGGGAACCGAGGGATAAAAAAACTACACATTGGGTATGCTGTACACTGCTCACATGGGAAGTGCACCAAAATTTCAGAAATCACCACCAAATAACTGATCCATGTAACCCAAACCATCTGTCCCCCAAAAACTATTGAAAAAAAAAGTTAGTAATCACACTTGTAATCCCAGCACTTTGGGATACTGAGGCAGAAGCATTGCTCAAGGCCAGGAGTTTGACACCAGCTTGGGCAATATAGTGAGACCCCTGGCTCCCTGTGTATATATTTTAAAAAACAAAAGTATACATGGTACTTGCAAAACAAACAAAAACAAAATGTAACAAAAAAACGAAAACACCAAGTACATATGAAACAGAAGAGAGAGCCCATAAATGAACGCAGGTATGCACGTGGTCAATTGCTTTTCCACAAAGATGCCAAGAATATACAATGGGAAAAGAATAGTCTCTTCAATAAATGGTGATAGCAAAACTAGATACTCACATGCAGAATGAAATTGGACCTTCGTCTTCCCTATATGCAAAAATCAACTCAAAAATAGATTAAGGTCTTAAATGTAAGACCAGAAACTGTAACACTACTAAAGGAAACATAATGGAAAAACTGCCAATTGAAACCACAATATGATGTCATCTTACACCTATCACAATGGCTATCATAACAAAGACAAAAGATAACAGATGTGGGCAAGGATATGGAGAAAAGGGAACCAATATACACTGTTAAGAATGTAAATTAGCACAGCCATTAAGGAAAACTGAATTGAAGTTCTTCAAAAAACTAAAAATAGAATTACCATATGATCCAGCAATCCCACTTCTGGGAATTCAACCCAAAGATTTGAAATCAGTGTGTCGAAGAGATGTTTGCAGCCCTGAGTTCACTGTAGCACTATATTCACAATAGCCAAGTTACGGAATCAACCTAAGGTCTGCTCTATCAGCAGATGAATGGCTAAGAAAATGTGGAAAATGGAGTATATACACACAATGGAATACTATTCAGCCTTTAAAAAAACATTCTGTCATTTGTGACAACATGGATGAAACTGAAGAACATTTTGCTAAGTGAAGTAAACCAGATACAGAAAGACAAATACGGCACATTATTTACTTGTATGTGGAATCTAAAACAAACTCACAGAATCAGAGTGTAGAATGATGGTTAGAAAGACTGGGGGCTGAGGGGTATGGGGAGATGATGGTCAAAGGGTATAAAATATGGCAGAAGGAATTTCTTTTTAGTTCTATTGCACAGCATGGTAAATATAGTTAATAATAGTATTATACATTTCAAAACTAAATTTAAATGTTCTAATCACAAAAAATGTTAAGTATTTGAGGTGATGGATGTTAACTAGCTTAATTATTCCATATTATACTCATAAATCATAACACCACTTTGGACCCCCCCACACAATTATAAATTGTCAATTTACAATTAAAAAAAATGCAGCAAAGAGGCATTTTGTGGAGGGAAAGACTAAACCCCGGAGTAGCAAAGCAACTAATTCATGGTTCCCCAGGGTATAAGACAGAGTCATGAGCCTTGTCCAGGTGTAGGTCCCTACAGGATTCCCATCATGCTTCGAAGCTCGACTTGAGTCTGGGTGATAATGACAGGCTCTGCAGGATCTGGAAGCCAGTACAGACTTTCCTCAGTACATTTGAGAGCAGGGTGTAGGGCTCATGATTTATAATCTTACTTCTCTGTAAATGTGCTTGTGTGTATATGTGCTTGTGTGTATACATAAGCCCTTGGTAACTACATATCAAGGGCTTTTTTCTTTGCATAAATACAGTGTATGCTGTAGAAAACAAAGTGCTGTAGTAATTTGATGAACAGAAAATTCTACAGGCAAATAAGGTGGGAAACACTGCATATTATACCCACACTGCCAACATTCTTGGTGCACCAGGGAACACATTTGCATATTAAGGACTGAATGGTCCCATTATAAAGAGACACCTTTAGGTTAGTTCAATCTAGTGATTCCCAGATTTATTTGGTTATGACCATCTATTCCCCCAGTAGTCCTCACCAATATTCTGTGGAACGAATCTGTTTATTTGCAGAACACACTTTTGAAAAGGGTTATTTTGAATATCTATAAAGTGTTTTAAATATGGTACATTTTAATGAGGTTATATACCAAAATAGCATAAACACCAACAATGACAGAAACGTCCAGGATGCAACTTGTGAAAGTAAAAATTTTTATTTTGATTGATTTCTCAATGTATAGTTCAGTATAATGCCAGTTTTTAATGGCAAAGATTTGGTTCCACTGAAACTCCATAATGCTACAGAGAGCTACTACTTTTTCCAGGAAGTAGGTAAACAGCTGGAAAGAAAAAGGACAACTTCCTAGCAGCATGGCAACTTAAACTGCAGATCTAATAGGTCTGCAACTTTTACACTAAAAATGGCACAAACAGGTGGTGACACAAGTGAGAAATGGGGAACAAGATGTGAACACTGAAAGGAACAATATATATACTGCAAATACAATGAATAAACCAAATGTAGCTATACGGATCTTAAAGGATAATTATAGAAAAGGGAACCAAATATTTTCCTCAAATGCTTTTTAGACCCTTTCTGTAGAGATACAAATATATATATATATATATTTATCCAAAAATATGTTTTATACAGATAAATGTTTCTCAATTAAAGATGGGACCAAAGCTATAGGTATAACATAAAGCACATTGTCTTTTGTAAGACTATTTATCCACCTGAATTTTCAATTTCTTTAAAGTTAGTGCATTAAATGTTTTCCAAATATAATTACCTGACATTCTTCTTATAGATATAAATCAAGTAGGCATTGTTTTAAAAGGTTGTGCAGGTTAAACTTTTCTAAGATGCTGTGCATATTAAACTTATTATGAGCCCCATTAAGAATCATTATTAATAAACATATCAAAAAGGGCTATATAAGTCCGATTTTCCTGTTCATAGTAAATATTTTCTGATTTCCAGGTTACAAGTATTGAAAATGCACAAGAAAGATTTTACTTCACAAGTACTTTTAAGAATATACTTTGATTTAATACGTATGTCAATAAAACTCCACATGTTGTAACCATTATGTTTTTGTTTTTAAAATGGGGATGTAATACTAATAACCACTACCTATAAAATGAAGCACACAATTGTTTTGGTGATTTTACAAATCTTTTTTTCCAGGTGTAAAGGTTACAAAAATTCCTAAAAATTAGAGAACACTGAAAACATATTAAAGTTTGACATCCAACTTTATAGTATTTCCATTTTACCCTGAAAGATAACTTAAAAAATATGGCCTTCTTAGAACAGGCCACTCTGCTATTATAAAAAATTGGTGACAGCAAGAAATTGTATCACTGATATGTGGAATTTTTGTAAATAGTTTTCTCTCCAAATCATTAGAAAAATGTTCAAAAATAAAAACAAAATAAAACATGGTGGTGGTCCCTAAACTATTTTGAAGGCAGGTAGCTTAGTCTAAGCTAAAATATTTTTTTCATTCATAGCAATAATCCTCCCCTCAAATGCCCATTAAAAAAATGCATGAAACAGTACAATAGCAAAAATCAAAGAGCACAGACTGTATTTTCAAGAACAGAAAAATCTCTAATGCTGAAAGATATAGTAGAAAGCAGATTTCTTTGGGGACATTAATCAATTAGTTTATAATTCATTATGAAGATTTCTCTTTCCTATTCCGGGGAGAGTCTGCTACATTTGAAGTTAATGTTCCATTTACACCATTTTCTGCAAAAAGAAAAGAATCTGTGTTACTCTTTTATAAATAAATGCAAGTAATAATGTTTATATGTAAAGATACCTTCAGAAAAGAAAATGTAAAATCCAATATATACTCAGGTGAAATTTATTTACCAGTATTGAACCAATCACAAAACCTGGTAACATGTTTAACACAATGAACTGAAAGTAGCAAATTAAAAGAAAACTACTATTAAAAGCAGAAAAAAGTGACAGGACAGAAAACTATTTAAAAAGTTACAAGAATTTAAAAATAGTAATCAAGAGAAATACCTTCTGTAGAAATAAACTTTTCACATTTGACAGCAAAGTCCTTGGGGATATTTGTTTACAACATGCTAAAGTTGGCGTTTAGGATAATTCCCATGTGGAGGGGTGTATTATGGCCTTCTTTTTATTTATTTATGTTACTGTTGTTTTTTCAGACAGGGTCTCACTCTGTTACCAAGGCTGGAGTGCAGTGGCATGATCATGGCTCAATGCAGTCTTGAACTCCTGGGGACAAGTGATGCTCCTACCTCAGCCTCCCAAATAGCTGGGACTACAGACATGTGCCACCACATCTGGCTAATGTAATGGCCTTCTTCAAGCTACGATGGAGTAACAAATGTCTCACTGACTCTCTCTCCAAAAATATAAAAGTTGCATACAGAAATGGATGTTTGAGGCAGGGATAATGGCTTGCACCTATAATCACAGCACAAGTGGAATCCAAGCACAGATATCATTGAACTGAATAATGAAAAAGACATAATGAAACCTATGAAATACAGACTGGGCACGGTAGATCACGCCTGTAATCCCAGCACTTTGGGAGATTGAGGTGGGCAGCACCTGAGGTCAGGAGTTCAAGATCAGCCTGGCCAACGTGGTGAAACGCCATCTCTACTAAAAATACAAAAATTAGCTGGGTGTGGTGGCGGGTACCTGTAATCCTGGCTACCTGGGAGGCAGGAGAATCACTTGAGCCCAGGAGGCGAAGGCTGCAGTGAGCTGAGATCCCACCACTGCACTCCAGCCTGGGCAACAGAGCTAGACTCCATCTCAAAAAAACAAAACAAAACAAAACAAAAAACTTGTGAAATACTGTTAAAGCGGTGTTGAAAAGTTTACCCTTAACTGAATGTAAATGACAAGAGATACAAATCAGTGCTCCAAAGATCCAGCTCAAGAAGGTAAATCACAAACAAAACCGCAAATTAAACCCAATGAAAAGGAAAGAATAGAAATCAATAATCCAAAAAAGACACAACTAGGAAAATCAACACAAAAAGACAAATGTTGGTTTTGACTGATGGAAGAAAAGATAAAAGGCTTACGTTACTAACACAAGAAATGAAAAACAGGAATCACTCCTCATTTACAGGCGTGAACTTCATTATCATATGAATTTCATATGAATAATTTTATGCCAATGTATTTGCAAATTTATTATGAACTAGACAAATTCCTTGAAAAACACTGTTTACCAAAAGAGAAACAACTAAGAAACAGAAAATGTGAATAATAGTATTATCTTTTTTTTTTTTTTTCCGAGACAGGGTCTCACTCTGTTATCCCAGCTGGAGTCCAGCAACATGATCTCCACTCACTGCAACCTCCACTTCTCAGTGATGGCAGCAGCAGCCCATATGGAGTGGCTATTGCCATGACATTGGCTGTAGTGTGGGAGGTGCAGCCAGGGCTGCATGCTTCACATAGCTAGCAGGAGCCCCATCCCTTTCAGAGTTGGAGGGGTGGGAGCCCTGCACTCCTGGGCGCAGCTGCAGCCACCCAGCCGTAGCCCTTGGGGGCCCGGGAAGCCCCACTGCCTCTGCAGGCTTGGAAGAGCCTGCTCCCGCTGCCTGGCCACTCTACAGCTCCTGGCATCCACTACTATTTTGGAGTGAAGGTGAGACTGACCATGGGATTAGAGCAGCGCTGATATGCCAGCTCCCTGCTCCCTTGGCCATCAGGACTGTGGGTGCTGACAAGCATGAGAGGGAGGCCGAGGGGGGCTGAGGGCAGCTTGGTGTGGGCCTGCAGGCATCTCTTGGCATGACCAGCCTAGGCACCATGGATGGTAGGTTGATGGCAGCAGGAGGCAGAGAGGTTCCTCGGCAGAAAGGCGTGGGCCCCTGGTGAAGCCCCCCTCTTCAAGCCAGGGATGGCCTCAAACCTGGGGGCCCGGCCGCTAGTTCCATGGACTGAAGTGAGAACTTATAGTGCTTTTTCTGGGCCTGCCCATGGACCAATCATTATGCACTTCCTCCTCCTTGAAGCTTATAAAAATCCTGGACTCAGCCAGACTTGGGCAGATGATGAGGTTGTGGATAGGAGCTAACCATGACAGCTGCACAGATGATGAGATGACCTGCCTGTGGAAAGGAGCTAACCACTTCAGGTCTTCTAGGAACTGTTCCGCCTCTCAATGAACCTCCTCTCTGCCTTGCTCATCTTCCAGTTGCCTGCGTATCTCATTCTTCCTGGATGTAGGACAAGAACTTGGGACCTGCTGAATGGCGGGACTAAAAGGGCTGTAGCACAAACAAGGCTGAAACATGACCCCCTGCTCACCACGCTGCGCATGACAACGAGAGAAGAGCTGTGGTCCTTTGGGAAGCCCAGATCTAGGGGCTCCCTGAGGCAGTGCTGTGACACCCTCTTTGGGGTTCTGTGGTTCTGGCCACCTCCAAACTCTGGGGATTCCACCACGTTCCCCTTGTCCAGTCATGGATGCCTGCAGTGGAAGCCACATGCAGTACATCTGGTCCAGCTGCAGCCTCACACAGAGCCAGCACCTGTGCTGGTGCCTAGAGCTGCCTGCCCTGCAGCAGAAGCCTGTGTGCCTGGCTGTGCGCAGTGGCCAGACCTTGTGTGTGCTTGCCCACACACCCCCTGTTGCTCCGCCCCTGGCTCATGCTTGGCAGGTGTGGGATCTGGGCCGGCAGCTCAAGTCAAGCACAGCCTGTCAGGCTGAGTGGGTGGAATGAGCCCAGTGGGTGCAAGCAATACTCAGGCAGAAGGCACCACCAGTCATAGAGGTTTCCAGCTGCTGAAGTGACACCTCAAGGGTGACATCAGGATCAAGGGATCCTCCCGCCTCAGCCTCCCAAGTACTGGGACTCCAGGCATGCACCACCATTCCTGGTTCATTTTTGTATTTTTTTGTAAAGATGGAGTTTTGCCTTGTTGCCCAGGTTGGTCTTGAACTCCTGGGCTCAAGTGATCCACCCACCTTAGCCTCCCAAAGTGCTGGGTGCCCAGCCAATTGGTTGAGTCTGGTGGGCAGATCACTTCGGTATAGGAGTTTGAGACTATCCTGGGTGACATGGTGAAATCCCATCTCTACAAAAAACAAAAACTAGTGGTGTGGTGACATGTGCCTGTAGCCCCAGCTACTCAGGAGGCTGAGGTGGGAGGATTGCTTGAGCCCACAAAGTTGAGGCTGCAGTGAGCCAAGATCATGCCACTGCACCCCAGTCTGGGTGACAGAGCAAGGCCCTGTTTCAGAAAAAAAGAAGACTCTAGGTCAGAGGGCTTAGCTGGTGAACACTTCCAAATGCTTAGATGCAAAAATCCTAATGAAATAATGAAAAAGGGAATTCTGCAAAAGTGATGTACAATGGTCTGCCCTTATTTGCAGTGTTGCTTTCCATGTTTCAGTTACCCACAGTCAACCATGGTCTGAAAATAGGTGAGTACTATACAATATTTTGAGAGAGAAAAATACCACATTCAATTAACTTTTGCTACAATATGCTGTTATATGTGACTAATTTATAAATAAAACTTTATCATAGCTATATTAGGAGAAAACATAGTATATAGAGTCATACACCACTTAACAGGCTATGTTTTAAGAAATGTGTCAGGCAATTTCATCATTGTGTGAACATCACAGAATGTACTTCCACAAATCTATATGGAGAGCCTACCACACACCCAGGCTATATGTTATAGCCTATTGCTCCTAGGCTAAAAACCGGCACAGCATGTTACTGTATGGAATACTGTGGGCAACTGTAATACAGTGGTAACTATGTATGCATCTAAACATATCTAAACATAGAAATGGTGTAGGAGAAATACAGCATAATTTTATAGGACCAGTGTCATAAATGAGTCATGTATGCACATATGTTGTATAGCTGTTGACTGAAATGTCATTATTTAGCACATGACTATATAGAGTTTGATACCACCCCTGGTTTCAGGCATCCATTGGAGGTTTTGGAATGTATTCCCCCAGGGAGACTACTGTATTATCACCAACTTGGATGCATGTCAGAAATGCAAAATTATTTTAACATTGATAGTCAATGCAATTCACAACATTAACAGAATAAAGAAAAATTCTATGACTAAATGTTGCAGAAAAACCATTTCTTAACATTCTACAAGTCATGGACACAAACTCTTAGTAAAGAATATAATAGAAGAGAACTGAGTAAAGGGCATCTACAAAATATTCTTAATAATGAACTACCGAAAGGTCTCCCTCTTATATAAGGAACAAGAGTATTCATTTCTTCTATTCAATATTATGGTATAGTCCTAGCTAGTGTAATACAGGAAGAAAATGAAAAAGTATAATATTTATAGATGATATAACTGTATATTTTAGTGTAAACTTTAAGTGAATTAGGAAGATTTTTTCAGTACACAGATAGTATCTTAAAGAAAACAAATGGCATTACTATGTAACAAATAGTTAAAATTGTTTTTTAAAAAGAGCATGTACATTAGCTTAAAAAAGAAAATACCTGAGAATAAGTTTAATGAAAAATGTATGAGATTCCTATACAGAAACCTATAAAATATCTCCTTCAACAACTCTTCCACTGTTTCTTGGCATTTTGGCTAAGATCAAGTGAAGAACTCTTCCAAAAAACAGAAAAGGAAAAAACACTGCCCAGTTCGTTCTATGAAGCCAGTATTATCTTGATACTAAAACCAGACAAGGATGTTGCAAGAAAAATACACACCAATATCTTTTATGAATACAGACACAAAAAAACCTCAACAAAATACTTGCATACCAAATCCATCAAGAGATAAAAAGGATCATACACCATAACCAAGTGAAATTTATCCCAGGAATGTAACGTTGGTTTAACATCTGAAAATCAATGTAATCTATAATACCAACAGAAAAAAATAAGAAAACCCCACGAGGTTATCTTAATAGATGCAGGAAAAAAAGCAGTTGACAAAATCTAACAACCTTCCATGACAAAAACAAACAAACCAGGAATCAGAGGGGAACTTCCTCAACCTGATAAAGGTCATTTATGAAAAACCCATAGCTAACATCATACTTAATGGTAAAAGACTGGACGGATGCCTACCCCTAAGATCAAAAACAAGACAAGGATGTCTGTTCTATTTCTGTTCAGTACTTGAGGTTTTAGACAGGGCAAAATGCAATAGAAAACATCCAGACTGCCCACCAAAAGACAAAAAACAAAAATCTATTTGAATAAATAAATTCAGCAAGGTTGCAGGATACAAGATCAATATACAAAAGTGATTTGTATCTCTTTTTTTTTTTTTTTTTTTTTTGAGACAGAGTCTCGCTCTGCCGCCCAGGCTGGAGTGCAGTGGCCAGATCTCAGCTCACTGCAGGCTCCACCCCCCAGGGTTCACGCCATTCTCCTGCCTCAGCCTCCCGAGTAGCTGGGACTACAGGTGCCCGCCACCGCGCCCGGCTAGTTTTTTGTATTTTTTAGTAGAGACGGGGTTTCACCGGGTTAGCCAGGATGGTCTCAATCTCCTGACCTCGTGATCCGCCCGTCTCGGCCTCCCAAAGTGCTGGGATTACAGGCTTGAGCCACCGCGCCCGGCCATGAATTGTATTTCATATACACTGGCAATGAAGAATCTGAAAATGGAATTAAGAAGATGGTTCTATTTTACAACAGCATCCAAAAGAATAGGGTTAAATTTAATCAACTGCAAGATATATACACTGATAACTATAACTGAAAGAGATTAAAGATCTAAATAAACAGACATTCATGTTCATACTCTGCATATCAACCTACAGATTGAAGGTAATCCATACCAAAACCCCAGCTGGCTTTTTTGCAGAAACTGACAAGCTCATTATAAAATTCATATTAAAATGGCTGGGTATAGTCCCAGCAACTTGGGAGGCTGAGATGGGAGAATCCCTTGAGCCTAAGAGTTCAAGAGTAGCCTGGGCAACACAGCAAGATCCTGTCACTTAAATAAAAACTCATATGGAAATGTAAGAAACCCAGAATAACCAAAACATCATGAAAAAGAACAACATTGGGGACTCACATTACCTGCTTTCAAAACTTACTACAAAGCTACAGCAATCAAGAGAGTGTGGTACTGGCATAAGAATCGATTTACCAATAAATGCAATAAAATTCATGATCCAGAAATAAAACTTTTTTTAAAAATGATTTTTGAAAAGGGCATCAAGACAGTTCAATAGTGAAGGAGTCTTTTTAACAAATGGCACAAGGACAACTGAATATCAGGATGTTAAACTGAGTGTAAAAATAGTATAGCCACTTCAAAGAACAGTTTGGCAGTTCCCTCAAAATGTTAAACATAGTTACAGCATGACTTGGAAATTCCATTCCTATGTATGTACCCAAGAGAATGAAAACACATGTTCGAACAAAAACTTGCACCTAAATGTTCACAGAATCATTATTAGTAATAGCCAAAAAGTAAAAGGCACTCAAATGTCCATCAAATGATGAATGGATAAACAAAACACGGTATATATCCATACAATAAGGTTCCACACAATGGAATATTATTTGGTTGTAAAAACAAATGAAGTCTTTATATATACTATGACATGGATGAACCTCAAAACATTATCTAATTGCAAAAGACCACATATCACATGGTTCTGTTTATATGAAATGTCCAGAAAAGGCCAATCCTTAGAGACAGAAAATAGATTAGAGAGTACCGGAGCAGAATGAACGGGGAAATGTGAAGTGATGCTAATGGGCATGGGGTTTTTTTTGCAGTGATAAAAATATTCCGGAATTAGATAGTGGTTTGCACAATTTTGTGAACATCTGTTAAAAATGACTGAAATGTATACTTTAAAGGATAAATCTTATTGTATGTGAATTACATCCCATTTTAATAAAAAATATTACTTGGAGAAATGAAAGACAACCTAAATAAACAGAGGTATATATCAGGTTGAAATAGTCAGTTATCCCTAAATTGATCTATAGATGTGATGTTATTTCAACTCTATCCCAGCAATTTTTGTGGAAATTGACCAGGTTGTACAATTTTTTTTTTTTTTTTCTAAAGAGGCACTATGTTGCCCAGGCTGGAGTGCAGTAGCTTTTCACAGGCACGATCATTGTGCACTGCAACCCTGAACTCTGGGTTCAAGTGATCCTCCTGCCTCAGCCTCCTGAATAGCTGGACTACAGGCACCCCCCACTGCGCCCAGCTCAGGTTGTACTAAAATGTATTAAGAAAATGCAAAGGGCCAAGACTTGCTGGGACAAACTTGAAAAAAAAAAAACAGGCTGAAGGATGTAAATTATCAGGTATTAATACTTAGAAAGGAGTAAACCAGAGTGGATGTATTCTAAAAACTGGAACTTCCTGTGTTACAGCTCTAAGCATAATACCATACACACACTGAAAAAATTAACTGTAGTATCAATGCATTTTCAATTTTTGCAAAAGCCATAAAGAGAAAACAGGTTAAATGAAGGCTTAAAGACAAAGAATCAAGCAATCAGAAGTTATAAAAAAAAAAAAAAGCTATTCCACTTGGGACAAATGGGCAGATGGGAAGAGGTTGTGAAGAGCTTTTTAAAATGTGAATAAGATGCTTGAAAACAAACGACCATCCTCTAGTTTAGTTATTCACTAAACCTGTCCATAAAGTTTGGTCTAAAGTGGCTCAAAGGTAACCAAGAAGGGAAAACTTGTCAAAGAGAAATTTAGTGGACAGCTTTTGAGGGGAGTAACTGAGTTTCCTCATCCAAGGGATCACCCAATTGTGGAATGCAGTAAGATTACTTTGCCTCTAATTTTGTTAAAAAGCAGAATAATATTTTCTTTATAAGACCTTCAAACTAATAAATAAGATCCCACAACAAATTTTTAAAAAGTTTTCTACTTCTATGAGTTTTTCATTGCTTCCTGAATACAAACCTGTTCCTTTTTTAGAAGATCTGCCTTTAGTTACCGTTGGTTTCTTCTTCACAGCTGGTGCCTGAAAAGCAGACTGTTCCCTCCACCTCCGAAGCTGAAAATTAATGAACTTCCACATCATGAATGCTTGAGTAATGCAAATGGATGCCAGAACAGCAATTCTAAGAAATATTAAGAAATAAAAAGTTACAGTGTATAAAAAACAATGCCACTGAATACATTCTATCTTCTTTAATAGTATTTAGTAATAATTTTGAGAAAATTGTATTAACAATCAGTGCATTAATAATTTATCCTAAAAGTTAAATGCTTTAGTACTTCACTTCAGACATGTAAAATAGCAAAAGGTATGAAATAAAATCAAATGAGTATTTTCCCCAACCTCATATTCATCCTTTTTTTAGATGATTCAACACAGAGAAACTGATAATATATATCATCTAGCTGTACAAAGTGAAAAAAAAGTTAAATTGATTATACCTAACAGCCAACACATTGAAGTTTCCAGTACTGAAATCCAGCTTCTGATTCTCTGCTCTTGCAAGGCCAAAACCAACAGTCAGTACTGAAAGAATTAAAGTCAGAAGTCTTCCAAAAACAAAAAGAACTGCCCACAGAGAAAATCTGCAAGAAAAAGACTGTAAGTCAAATTCCTGAAATCTCAAAAACAAGATTCTATTAGAAATTAGATTCCTAAGTCAGGCGTGGTGGCAGACGCCTGTAATCCCAGCTACTTGGGGGGCTGAGGCAGGAGAATCGCTTGAAACTGGAAGGTGGAAGTTGCAGTGAGCCGAGATCGTGCAACTGCACTCCAGCCTGGGCAACAACAGCGAAACTCCATCTCAAAATAAATAAATAAATAAAAAGAAACTAGATTCCTATTAAGTAAAGGCATATTAAAATAGCATTTCTTATTCTGCAAAAAAGAATTTTGTGTCAAATATCTGGGAAAGCCTATATACCACACTCAAAGAGATATAATACATACTAGCCTATTTAAATTTCTAAAAAAATCCAGTAAATAAATGTTTAATTTTCTGTTTAGCTTATCTCTTTTCTTGTATAAGAACTATTAATGTTCCTCAGAACTACTAGTATTCAGAATAATTTTGGAAAATGCTAGACAAAACAAACCAAAAAAGCTGTGTTATAAAGAACAGGATGCCTAATTCTCAATTAAGAGTCCCAGTTTTACTTTTTTTAAGACAACTTTGCACTCTTTACAAGTTATACCTCTCCAATTCTGTTTTCAGTTCAATTTCCCCATCAATATATTTTAGTTATCTATAAGGCTAATTATCTATTGTTTCATTTTCTTCTGAGAGTTCACTTCTCTATCACTCCTCCAAAGAAAAACGATTCAATAAACAAAGTAGAAGTTATAACAGGAAAGTAAACCCACGAAGCCTTCAAAATGGCAAGATATAATTCAGTATCTCTCTAGCTGAGAAAGGCTCCATTTTAGAGAGTAAAATACAAAGTCTGAATAGAGAAATAATTTCATTTTATTTAAAGCAGCTACTAATCGCTTAAAAAGTAATATAATGGCCAAAAGCATGGATCTTGGCAATGTTAGGCAATGACTTTAAATATTTACTACACGAGAAATAGAATGGCTAAACAACTCACCCTTTCTGATACTTTTCATTGCTAAAATAAAACAAGCGGGAAATGTGGAAAAGAAATTCAACAAAATAATGTAGCACCAGAAGAACAAGTCCTAGATGATTCAAGCTGTTAAAAGAGCAAATTGAAAATGGGAAGATTAATTATCAATTAAGACAGGTCAGCATACTATCTGCCCAGCCTACTTACACACCCATGAAATATCCCAACTCACTTCAAAAGGTAAGCTCCAGCAATGTGGAAGAGGTAAAGACCAATGTAGACAAGCTGACGAGGAATATCCTCCTGTAAAAAATACATTATAGATTAAAACATGCTAAAACATTCCTTTCCTTTTTTTAAGAGGTGGGGTCTTGCTATGTTGCCCAGGCTGGTCTCAAACCCTTGGACTCAAGAGATCTCCCAACCTTGGCCTTCCAAAGGGTTAGGATTTCAGGTGTGACCCACTGTGCTTGGCTCATTTCTGTTCTTTAAGAGTAAGTGAAAAATGCAGAAGTAGGAGATCTGAAAGCTATTCTGCCCTGACCCCACCCCAATCTCTCATCCTCAATTAGGTATATAGCATTAGCAAGTCACGTAACCTCTGCTGGCTTCAGTTATTTCATCTGTAAAATGTGAATACTTAGATTTGCTTCAATCAGATAAACTCAAAATCCCCTTTAGAGCTAAGATCTATGGCTCTTGTTTCTAATGAACATGTATTAAATGACACAATATTAACCATAGTTACATGCTGACAATTTGATGTTCCTCTAATATTAAAATTGTTATGTTTATAGTAGTAGAGACACTTGTCTACCTAAAATAGCATTCATATTTTCAGCTTATGCTTTAGTCCCTTGTCAGTCAACTTAAGTTTAACATTTTTTATTCTCATTTATACTACCCCTTAATTGTGTATTATTTTTCCTCAATTACTTTGTAAGCCCAAGTACCTAGATTTTAGTTTAACTTCATTTTTTCTCCCACAGTTATCTAGCTGAACTGGTTATCTCAGAAACAGTATTTTTAGAAAACACAAGTCAAGACCCACTAGTGGGGCCAAGTGTGATGGTTCATGCCCGTAATACCAGCACTCTGGGAGGCCGAGGTGGGAGGATCACTTGAGACCAGGAGTTTGAGATCAACCTGGGCAACACAGCAAGACCCCATCTCTACAAAAACTACAATTAGCTGGGTGTGATGGTCCCAGCTACTCAGGAGGCAGACATGTGAGGAGCATCACTTGAACACAGGAGTTCGAGGCTACAGTAAGCTATGATCATGCCACTGTACTCCAGCTTGGGTGACAGAGCAAGATTCTGTCTCTTAAAAAAAGACCTACTAGTGGATCATGAAATCAATTTAGGGGTCACACCAGCATCTTTTAAAACATGAAATAAAATAGAAAATGTGACCAGGCACCGTGACTAACACTTCTCATCCCAGCACTTTGGGAGGCTGAGACAGGAGGATTGTTTGAAGCTGGGAGTTTGAGTCTAGCCTGGGCAACATAGAGAGACCCCATCTCTACAAATTTTTTTTTTTTTTAAATTAGCCAGGCATGGTGGCATGTGCCTGTAGTCCTAGCTACTTGGGGAGCTGAGGCAGAAAGATTGCTTGAGCCCAGGAGTTCAAGGATGCAGTGAGTTAGGATTGCATGACTGCGCTCCAGTCATGGGTGGCAGAGCGAGACCCTGTCTCAAAAAAAAAAAAAAGAAAAAGAAAATGCTAGAGTATATAGCACACTGTATTATGAAAATTCTATTCCATATTTTACACACACACACAAAATGAATTATGATGTAAAAAGTTTTTCATCTTTGGTTGCAGTAAAAATGTTTACAAAACACTGACAGTGATAAGCTCAACAGGCCAGCCTACTGACTGATGAAACACCTATATCTCAATTGTAATTTCCTTTGTTTTCTTCGTATATATATTTACAAGGATTATATTAGTCTAGTGAGTATTATTCATGTTCTACAGCTACTAATTAGAACGATGGAAATGCTGGGTTGCTGCTGGCAGGCTGAACCGTGTTCTTCTGCAGCCTCACTAAACTTATCTCTTGCATTTAGCATAGTTGAGTTCAGGTCCACTGGTTCTCCATTTCTCTGTGTTTCAGTACAGACAGCGACTTCACCAAATCTTCTGAGGAGTAGAGATTTTTTAAAGTCTAGTTTTGAAATGGAAAACTCTTCTTTAGTAAGAATGGTGCAAAGATCAAGCGTTAGGTAGAACATAAGCCAGTCTGAATATTACTATTTACAGTACTGTATTTTGGGACTCTTAGCAAAATTGATACCAAGTTTACTGTCATTCTTCCAACTGAAGAGAGACGTATCTCTGAAAATAGACAGTCTTAAGATCCTCTCTACATCATTTGTAAATTTCCAATGAAATATTTCAGCTTACAAAAGGAAGG
This sequence comes from Colobus angolensis palliatus, assembly GCF_000951035.1. NCBI lineage: Eukaryota > Metazoa > Chordata > Mammalia > Primates > Cercopithecidae > Colobus > Colobus angolensis. The sequence goes on from NW_012115088.1 coordinate 5,236,546, forward strand.
AGAAAGGGTGTTGAGATAACACGCAACTGCAAGGGAACCTCTTCTTTTCCATTATAATAATTTCAGAAAAGCTCACTTGTAGTATTATCAATGCAATTTGACGTACAATGCATGTAGAAGTGCCACTATATATATGCTACTGTTTCCCAGTGTGGTGTGTACATTGGTACCGAACAAAATGATTGCACACAGTACACAACAAAATATTTTTATTTAACTGTAACTAAAATTTTAAATAAAGTATTTTAGGCTGAACATGGTGGATCATGCCAGTAATAACAGCCCTTTGGGAGGCTGATGAAGGTGGATTGCTTGAGCCCAGGAGTTCAAAAACCAGCCTTGGCAACATGGCGAAACCCTATCTCTAAAAAAATACAAAAATTAGCCAAGCATGGTGGTGTATGCCTATACTTCCAGCCACTCGGGAGGCTGAAGTAGTAGGACTGCTTAAGCCTGGCAGGTTGAGGCTGCAGCTGCAGTGAGCCGTGACTGTGGCCACTGCACTCCAGCATGGGTGACGGAGCAAGACCTTGTCTCAAGACAAAACAAAAACCCAAAATATTCTGTTATTTAATATACCTTAATAATTAAAATGCCAAAAGTATGAATTAGTAGTATGTGAATATGGCAAAGCAGGAAGGTGGCCACATAAAAGACTAGGTATAAGAAATATTGCCACATTCTTTCATATGTGTTACTCAATGCTCCAAATTTCAGAGGAGAAAACAGACCAAGAAAATCCTTAAAACTTATGAGGGAAGCTTTTTAGTTTTTAACTGCTCATTAAACTCATTTCATTGCATAAAAACTTGAGTAAGGCAATGTGAAAAAAAAAAAAAAACTAATTTGCTGGAAAAACCATAATGCAATGTAACTACTTATGAGGAATTTTTTTTTTTTTAATTTAAAAGAAATCCAACTAAGTTTTTAAAATTGACACTGGTCAATTAGCAGAGAACCTAAGCTGCCTACTCTTTTCTTCTCTGACAAGATTAAAAACACTATTATAAATTACAAACAAACTACATTTCAAAAAGCCATTCCATTTCTGATCTTTTGTCTTAAATTTCAACCCAATTAGATGAAGCACAGTTGTGCTTGACATTAGCTAAGGAAAAATCCATAGAGTTTCTTTCCTAAGTTCAGGTTCAACTTTGTATCTTAGCCCTGTACCTTCTTTTTGAAAAACAGAAACATGGTCTCACTATGTTACTCAGGCTGGAGTGCAGTGGCTATTCACAGGTGAATTTATGGTGCACTGTAGCCTCCAACTCCAGGGCTCAAGTGATCCTGCTATTTCAGCCTCCTGAGTAACTGGGACTACAGGCACCCACCACTGTGCCCAGGAGTCTTACCTTTCTGACGGCCAACCGAGTCAATAATAATAGAGGGTAAAATGCCATCACTAGGTTCCATCTTCACAACCATCAAATGCCTATGCAAAAGTTTTAAAAATAGTATCTATTGCTTTCAAAAAGATAGGATTATCAAGAAACCTTTTTCTAAGTAATGGTCCATTCAGCTTTGCACCAACTGACCAGTGTCTCTAAAACAGTGTTTGTACCTCAAAGCCTACCACAGAAAAAGTAAAAATGAGTAAGAGAATGGGTAAATACTTGTGTCACTTACTAGCCGAGGGACCTTATGCAAGCTAATTAATCTCTCTGTATAATGGGGATAACAACAACAATAATACCAAAAAAAAAAAAGAGATGAGTAGAATACTTCAAGGGGTGGTAGGAATTGTGGCTAACTTAACACACACCCTAGATAAAGGTATTCCCAAATGATTACAAAAAATGGAAGTAGGGGTGGTGTACTGTGAGTTTTATTTTATTTTTTAGAGACGAGTCTCATTATATTGCCCAGGCTGGTCTCAAACTCCTGGAATCAAGCCGTCCCCTTGCCTCAGCCTCCCCAGTAGCCAGGACTACAGGTGTGTGCCACCATGTCTGGCTTATCATGATTTTTAAAATGAGAAATTTTATCTAGAAAATGGCTACTTTTTAGCATCCCTGTGGTAGGCCAGCCTCCTGCAATGTTCTCCATTTCCTCTGGGGTTACAGCCCTGATGGCACGGTGTTCACATGTCTGAGGCCAACAACAAAGCCTTGCCTAGCACCAGCAGCATGGTCTCTGGATGTACAGATTTACACGGGTTGTGGGGAAATGGAGAGAACAGAGAAGGCTGGGAGAAATCATACCAAATTCTAAAATTGTAAATAACTTCAAGTGCCATTTTCAGTTGTTATTCCAATATCTTTTTATTAAAAAATATTTACACAATCCAATGT
>NW_012115088.1:5239295-5255865 GCF_000951035.1 Colobus angolensis palliatus
CAAAGTTGCATATGAAAAGTGTAATGTAACTTTCATGAAGTAGGAAAGGCGAAAATACTATTTCTAATACTTTATATGATATGCAATTATATGTATGAATAATTATACATATGTATAATTAAACTAAAATTGAATATTAGAAATTAGAAACATTTGGCTATTTCATGACTTCCCTAAAAGCTCATATATTCAAGCTGTCTAAGAAATATTTTGAATCTTCTCATTGGCAAAAGGGATAACTGTTTATATACACAGTATACATAATTTAAGTTTTCTCCTTGAAAGAAACTTATTTGTGACTAACACACCTCTTGAACTGCTACTAACAGCGTTCCTTTCTTTCCTATTTGTCTGTACGATTGGTTCAAAACAATCACTGTACTAGTTTCTTCAGTAAAGAGTTCCAAAAATAATTTTCATAGAGTAAATTTTAAGAAACTGTTTAACACATATGCAGCTGCTACTTTCAAATTATGTTAATTACTTGAAACAGTTACTTTCAACTGTCATATGCAGGTGTTAAAAATAGTTTCAGTTAAGTTCTAAGTTATGCAAATTATTCCATAAAAATTAGATTGCATTTCTGGAGAAGTGCCATCTGGCAGGAACTGATAAGAGAAGAGTTTCAGGAACTAAAATGAACAATTACTTTGAAATGTCCCTCCCTACTTACCATAGTCAGTGAACAAGATATAGACGTGGATTAATAATGAAATCCAGAGGTATCTGTTCCTAAGCATACAAATACCTGAAGAAGGCTTTAAATATCTGAGCCATGCTACTAAGACATCAAGAAACTATGATACTATCAGTAGCGCTGTCCAACAGAACTTCCTGCAATCATGGAAATGTTCCGAATCTCCTCTGTTCAAAATGGTACATACTAGCCACAGTAGCTAATAAGCACTTGAAATGTGGCTAGTGGGGACAAAAAGGTCAGTTTCGTTTTTCTTTTTTTAAGTTCACGAGATATGACTAGTAGTTACCATTTTGGACAGTACAGCTCCACAATACTTATGATTCACATTAGGAGCTTACTAAACATGGAAGGGCTACTGGAATCTGGGTCTAACAATTTTATCTGAAGATAGTTCTAAGTGAAACGTTTAAAAATAGAAGATCTTCATCCTATTCCTTATAATCAATATAGATGGAGAAACAATCTACTTTACAAAAGAAATCAGCATAAAAAGAACTTAAGTGCCATAGCATATGGCCTCTAATTTGGTGCTGTTTTCTAATCCTAGCAGACAATATGAATGACGACAGATAAACAGAACACAGACACGAAACAGTAGCAAATCAAGTGCCTAGTCCATGAATTAACTATTTGTAGCACGCATAAAAATAGTGTTTTATGGCTTTTGAGTAGGCAAAGATAAACTAGTCACCAGACTGGCTGTCACACTTTTACTCCAGAAGATTTGTCAAAGGGGATTTAAAAAAACAAAAAAAATTTTAAATGCGGGAAAATGTAAACATATATACAACAGACAGAAAAGATTCTGACATACCCATAAGTCAATCATTATTAATAAACGACCAAACTTGTTTCATCTATATCCCTCTTCACTTTCCTTCACCTGGTATTATTTTGAAGTAAAATCCCACCTAGGATTTCATATATGAGAATTAAAAAAAAAAACAAAAAAAAACTCCCAGAAAAAGGGAAATGAAAGTACTTGATTAATTTATCCGAGGGAAGAGGTATTCCAGGAAAAACAAGTGATGTGCTGGGATTACAAAACTAGAGACTATCAGTGTGCACGAAGCATAAGGAGCGAGCAGAGGAAGAGGTCCCTGGAAGACAGTGGCGATGGGAGAAACTCTCAGGGCACAATTGAGCAGCACTGCTCTAGTTTAAAATAATAGGAAGCCAATACAGGTTTCAGAGGAGACAGGGTAAAGAAAATGACTTCTGTGATAGCATGGAAGCCTGACTTCAGAAGCACTGAGGGTAAAACTAGGAAGGAGGATTTTGCAGTGCTCCAGCAGTTTACGTATTTGTTCAAATAAAACAAACAAATATCCTTCCCATATGCTAAAAAGGGAATGCTCTACCCATTTCAGGAGAAGCTTTGCTGGTGAATATTTAAATATATTTTACTTTTTTTTCCAATACTGAATTTTGCTTTAGGACTTACACACAGAACTGTTAGTTGCAACGTGACTAATCCTTTTTAGCTCACTTGTGAAATAATTTGCTAAGAATATCAGTAAGATAAAACAAATACTACATTTAAAAATTTGTTTAAATTTTAATTTACATTACCACTAATGTAATTTTAAGACAAGACATTAACATATCAAATGTAAAAAATCTAAGCTAAAGTACTGACTGAAGGTTTTTTTTTGTTTTGTTATCAAAAAATGCTTAAGGATTTTAGGCTTTGTAGAAAGGGGGTTGGTGGGAAAATGATGGGGTAAGAGTTTAGGTAAGAAGAATGGAGGAAGGGCAAACATGTAAGGAAATACTTAATTTTAGAAAAATTTTTCAAAAAAAAAAAAAAAGACAAGACATTTTTTAACACTACAAAATCCCAGCTTACTTTTTTGGTTTTCTGGAAGTAGAGTTCAGGAAAAGCATGAAGCCAGTAAGCCAGCTGTGATATGTAGAAAAACTTCATTTGAAACCTGTATAACACAAGAAAATGAAGAGTATCTTTTAAAGCATAATTTTTTTAAAAAAACAGTAAACAAATACTGGAAATCAGGATATACTAAGTAACTACCTTTGTGTTATCATTCCATACAGTATCTGTGCACCTTTAAACAACTCTTCAACAACTGCTTTCCCCATCTCCCTGTGACAGTCCCACCATTGGACAAGATCCCTGGATTAAACAGCAGGCAAAGATATTATCTGCAGAAAGCTATTGACATGTAAGCCAGCAGAGAGGAGTCAGAGCCCCTATTAGTTCATTAATACTGACTAGAATGTTGTGTTAGCTACTGAAAACATAACCTACATGTCTATACAGTTTCATCAAGACAAGAAGGGGAAAAAGACTGACACAAAAGCAAAGGCTCATAGGTTGATAATCACCTGAAACTGGAATAATCCCAATTTCAAATACCCTCTTTTTTTTTTTTTCTTAGGCAAATGTGGTAACTGTACCTGGTTGGAACATGGAGAAAGCCCCAAATAAATGGAGGCAGAGCTAGGATTAAAGAGAGTCAGAATAAGGCATACAAGGGCTCTCCAGGAGCTATATCATAATCAGTCTAGAACTAATACTCTTCTTTTGACATTATATTCCTCTAGCCCTTCTGCTTCCTCTTTATTCTCCCCTCTCCCTCTCCTCCAGAAGTCTAAAATAGAAAACACAAAGCCAATCTAATTTCTTGGCAGTGGGGGTGGAGGGAATACAGTCCCACATAAATACAATATTTACAAAGTTTGTTGAACTAATAAAACTTTAGAAATCAGAGTATGATTCAGTAGAGTGGGTATTACTGCTGGACTTAAAATATCCAGTCACGTTATTCTCTTCTTTCCTTCATATCTTCTCCCTTCTCCAATTCTCACATCACAATGTATTTACTAAATACTGTCTAGGTGACAAGCACCTGCACCATACCCGGCACAATGAAGGATATAAAATAATTTTTACTGCTACCAAGGCACATATAGTCTTAGTGGCTATGGGCACAATGCAAGACTTACAAAAATGAGATAATTATAGAACAATCAAAACAATATATGGACACTACATAAAACATCTACCAAAATGACAAATTTGGGGATACGAAAGAACAATACAGGCTAAAGTAGCAAGGAAAATTAATATAGAATAGTTGTACTAGAGCTGGGCTCCAATAATGAATTATTCAGACGTCTTTGTAACCACTGAGCACTTTAACCTGGCAGCACTGTACAAACTAGAGAAATAAACAAAGAAACAATCCCTAACCTCAAGAAGTTTATAACAGAAGACAGTAAGAAGGGAAGATGTCAAAAGAGACGGGGGTGGGGAAAAAGAAAAGGAGCAAAAGTATAGAGAAGATGGAGTCATAAAAAGGAGAAAGGGTAAGTGAAAAGAAAGGAAAAGAAGCGAGTACCAAATTAAGATTATGTTAAAATCAGTTGTCTCAAGCTTACAAAGAAGTTGAAAAGATTAGAATAGAAACATTAAAAAAAGGTACACAGCATTTTTTTTCTTACGGCAGTGGGACTCTCAAAGACATATTTTCATTTATTTTATGCATTTGCCTAAGGTCCTAACGAGAATAACAATGAATTCTGATTAATAGCGACATGACCATGGTTCTTAACAAAGAAAGGGCTGCTAAAAATGACTTACGTCATCAGGTTATGGGGATAAGCCCTCCATAAGATAGTTGGGTCTGAGATGTAGTTTTCCTAAGAAAGAAGATACAAAAATTAACCTGTGAGCATAATGCAAACTTCTTGGAAAATAAGACATTACTTTCATTTCTCAAACATTTACAGTTCCCCATAGCAGGTTCCAAAGAGTCCACTGACGTCAAACTCCTTAGTTGTTTTAGTTATTTTCAATCCAATTTGAGTTGGTTACTTGAGCAAAGTGAAAATCAATGATATAAATGAGATACGGAATCAGGTAAGAAACAATTCCTGGCCCTAAAAAATCTTTCAATCCTGTAGAATAAAAATACACGTAGACAAACATAAAATCACCAATAAGAGGCACAACAGTGACTGGGAGAGAAGAATTTTGTCTTGGGTAATCCGAAGATTTCAGGAAAAGTTTGTAGCATCTGACAGGAGACAAAGGATCAAGGTACTACCGAGTTTTATGGAATTACATCAATAAAATACTGCCCCAATTTTTTTCTTAATCAGATCTATTCAGTGAGAATTACTGCATACGTAAAAAAAAAAGATTAAAAAATAAATAAAATCTAAAGTGATTTTTGTAAGAGTATTTTCCCACAGAAGCATAACTTTTATGTTTTTTAAAAAATTTATAATAGTTTTTAAACTAAAATTTACGTATTACCTATAAAGTATTATTAAAGCAGCAGAGTAAAATCGAATGAGCAATGGAATAAAAAGCTGAATTTTAATCTACCTCCAATATGAAGTGCTTTACCCTGGAAAACTCCTGTTACTCATCTGTAATATAGTGATTAAAAAGAATTATGTGTCTGACAAACTCAAAAGTATGTAAAGTATGGAACACCATATAAATTTAAGGGATTGTTATCACTAATATTAAAGCAAATACTGCCTTTTTCTCATTAGTAATAGTGACACAACTAAAGGTTTTGATTGCCATAACTGAAAAGTTATAGAACATTTAAGAAGCTTGGAAACACTGGGGCTGTTTCTAAAGGAGGAATGACTGTGAACATTACAACTCATGTAACCTAGTAGGAGTATCACTCACATCTTAACGTTTTTTGCTGATACAGAGGTATCTGTAAATCACAGTAAGTTATAAAAGTAAGGCCGGGCATGGTGGCTCAAGCCTGTAATCCCAGCACTTTGGGAGGCTGAGGCGGGTGGATCACGAGGTCAGTTCGAGACCATCCTGGCTAACATGGTGAAACCCTGTCTCTACTAAAAATACAAAAATTAGCTGGGCGTGGTGGTGTGCGTCTGTAGTCCCAGCTACTTGGGAAGCTGAGGCAGGAGAATCACTTGAACCCGGGAGGCAGAGGTTGCAGGGAGCCGAGATTGTGCCACTGCACTCCAGCCTGGCGACAGAGCAAGACTCTGTCTCAAAAAAAAAAAAAAAAAAAAAGATATAAAAGTAACATTCAGAGTGACTAAAAATCAATAAGCCTTTCTGAAACAGTAAACATAGTTTAGATTTTTTTCTGTATAAAAAAAAACCTAAAAGAGATTTATCACTGAAACTCTTAACTTACACTAGTTCATTAGCAGAGTTCCTAGTCTTAGATAAGGAAGGAGAACAACAACCTAAGAGGACATACTTAAAGAGATGAGAATGAATGACATACTTACAGAGATTAGAATGAATGTGCCCCAAACACAGGCAAAAAGGTAGAATGCACTAAGCTGACCAGATTCATTAAACTTGCTGTGTTTTGTTTTGGAGAAGTGCATTCGCCTGTTAATTTTCTAAAAATAAAAACAGCCATTAGTAATTAAGAATAAAGTAGAAATTATATTTAATATATGACTATCAGATAATGGAGAGCTAGTACTTTATAAAGTATAGATTTCCAAGACTGCATACTTACATCCAACATATACTCCTGAATAACAGCATGAATAATTATCGCCACTAGCATGTAGAAGAAAACTGTAGCCAAATCTTTGATACCATAGTAATAAAGGGACGCTGATTCAGTAGCTTGTTCTTCTGAAGACCAAAAAGGACACAAATACACAAAAATATATATAAGGTTATAAAAACAGCATTAAGTACAACATAGTTATGGAAACAAAGAATAACCTAATAAAAAAGTTCTATATAAACATCATAAATAATGTGGTCTTGGACATCTTGAATCTTAGGGGGGCAATGAAAATCAAGACTATCTAGAAATCTAAAGCTTTAGACATTACTTACAAAGATTTGACACTTTAGTCACAGCCACCAAACACCAAAAAAGAGGGAAGAGGAGGCCACACTCAATAAACTGATATTATGTATAAATTAGGTTGATAAAGTTATACTTAGCATATTGACCTATTTTTTGCAAAGGGCTTTTGAAACTTTCTACTTCTACTTTCAAACTACACACTAAATTATGATTCTGATGGAAAAGCTGATTTGACCTGTATTTGATTTAGTTTTGATCTATAAGCAGCAGAGATAAAGGCAACTACTAAAGTTGTTTTTAATCCTTACAATTGCTATAATTTTTCAAAACAAATCTTTATCGAATACTTGTGAATTGATGACACTTATTCTTAAACTTTATGTTTATGGGGAACATATATGTAAAAGAGCTTTATTCTTCTCTGGCAAATTCAAATTTCAAAACAGTATTGTAGTTTTGAGTAACCTGATAACTAAATCACTAAATTAAATATTTTCAAAACTACACATAACTGAACAAAAACCCAACTCAGGGGCTAGGTGCAGTGGCTCACCCATGTAATCCCAACACTTAGGGAGGCAAGGATTGCTGGAGGCCCAAATTCAAGACTGACCTAGGTAGTACAGTGAGACTCCATCTCTGTAGTAAAATGAAAAATTAGCTGGGCATGGTAGTGTGCCCCGTAGTCCCAGCTCCTGGGGAGGCTGACTCAGAAGGATCATTTCAGCCCAGAAGCTGGAGGCTGCAGTGAGCTATGATCACGCCACAGCACTCCTGCCTAGGCAAATTTGGCAAGCCCCTGTCATCTCTTAAAAACACACACATAAACCACCACCACCACAACAAAAAAACCCCAACTAAATGGGGTATACTACATCATCTTACATTTTAAACAAAAAACTGTGCAAGTTTACTGCCTAAACCAAAAAATACCCCATCCCTCGCCCATGCTAGTTAATTATATCACTGTATTAAATTACAATCAACTTCTAAGAAACACCTAATTTTTACATAGATTAAGAAATAACATTTTTGAAATAAAACTTAATAGTTTGGATGCTGTTACCAGATAATTCCTAGAGTTTATGAACACATTTTCTGGAATCAAAATAATTGTTAAAAGTAGAGCACAAGAAAAAGTGAAAATAATCTTAGAAGGATTGCTATTACAGGTCCAAAATGTAACTTGCAGAAAAACTAAATCTGCCATTGTGCTTTTAGAAGCCTTGAATGAACAATGACATTTAAACAAATTTTAAAAATATCTCTTCTTATAATTTTCTTAGGAAAAAATCAGAAGGCAGAGAAAGCAAAACAAAATTCTTTTATGGAATTTCAAGTCCATTCACAAAAATATATAGTAAACAGAAAACACATATAGGGTAAAGTCAATCAAAAACATCAGATCTTGTATTACAAAATGATCAAAATAACATTCAGTCACATCATGGATGAGCTCTCTGACGATTAATTAATGCAGGACCTAGTATTCATGAAAATTTCCAAGTTTGTTCAACTGAATTTCTATTTACATAGAAAATTCTTAGTGTAAATTACCTACCTGTTGCCGGGAGGGTGACATTGTACTGAAGAGTAACGAAAATGATAGAAGCTTTTGCCGTTATCTAGAAAGAAGGAAAAAAAGATCAAGTCAATTTGTGACCCTCTCCCAAATAACAGATCAGGGGCAAAAACTTTATAAAATCTGTCCCTAAATCGAAGCACCAATGGCCCCTAGTTCCTGTGGAACCCTGACAGACACAATGGAAATTACTGACTACCAAGGAGCTAATGTAATTCACCAGAATACTCTTCTGTGGTTTAGGTAAGATTGTGTAATTCACCCTTACCTTTAAGATTTCAAAAGACATTTTCTGCAGTTCCAGAAAACAGTTATTTGACAAATAACGATTCTCTACTCTAGCCCTACACAATGAATAAAAAGTTCCTATTAAGACAAATTTTAAGTATAAATTAATAAAATAAAAGGATGCACAGTTAATATGAGAAAAGCAGATCAAATATAGGGTCTGTGGTATGGGTGTGTTAGTATCCCACACACCTAGCATAGTTAAGTGGTCAATAAGTGTTTAACTGACCTGACTACTGGTAAAAGTAAATTGGTCAGAATAGAAAAATGGAACGCTTACCCAATCTTTACAGGCACCAGGCAAAGTGCTAGACAAAAAAGAAGGAGATGAAGATGGATAAAATAATCCCTAATGACAAGAAGCTCCATTGTGTGAAGAGTATAGGTAAATAAACTGTTATAATACTGTAGAACAAGCGCTAATAGCTTGCACTATGGGTACTTGGGATAAACAATGAGCTTTGTTGGTTTTTTTTTCTGGGGTAGAATGAAATGAAGGAGTTGTGCTTTGCTGGAAAATAGGCGTTCCCTAGGTTCACAAAGGGGGATGAAGAGGACAGCACAGATAGAAGAAACAGAGCATGGCAAGGTCAAGTAGCAGTGAACACAAGGCCAGGCACAGGATGCACATCAGGAAGTGTTAGAAACAACTAGAAACATTACTGAGTGCTAGAAAGGACCCTGTTTTCTGAGTTAAGTAGTTTAGATTTCATTTTTGCACAACTGGAGAACTTTGAGGATGGGAAAGTTCATTTATGCCTTTTAGAAGGATTGCTGTCTATGACCTCCTAAGTGGTCTCCCAGGCCCCTTCAGATCCATTCTCCACATTGCAACTAGAATGATTTTCTGATCATGTTATCACATCCCCTTTCCTACCTGCTAAAAATCCTTTACTAGATTCCCATCTTTCTAGGAGAATGTGACCACAGGACTCTATGGTCTGACTCTTCCCTCTGCCTCTGCAGCCTCAATCTCAGACCACTTCCTCCTGCTCCCTTGCCTCCTGCAGCACCTTCTACCACAGGGTCTCTGCACATGCTGTTCTATCTAAAATACAGTTGGAAAATCTTTCCCATCAGATCTCAGCTGCATCACACCTTTTCAAGGAAGTCTCCCTGCCTTCCTAGAGTAGGTCATTTCCTTTGTTAGATTATCTCAGAGAACTGTGTTCCTTTCCTTCAAAACCATACTCTGGCTTGATTATATTAATAATTTCTGTCTCGCCCATTAGAATGTAAGCTCCAATAGAACTGGGACCATGCCTGTTTCCACTCATCACTAGATTTTCAGAGCCCAGCAAGGGGCCCGGTACATATTAGGTAATTAATCAATATCGCTGAATAAATATCAGTTAAAGTACAAACCGGAGTGAGCATGCACCCAAGAATGAAACTTCTGCAAAAGACCACATGAAAGATAATGAGGCCTGAACTAAGACAGTGACTGTGGGATAGAGAGGCACTCAGAAGACAAAATAAGGTTTGGTAAGCTAGAAGAAAGAGTACAAGGTTATTTATTGATACCTACAGCTGAGATTTCTGGAGATGTGCAGTAAGGCAGCTAAAATCTAAGTCTAGAATTCAGTAGGGAGAATCCAGCTAAAATAAAGATTTGGGAGTCTCTTTTTACAGATAATAGCTGAAGCTGTGAAAATACATAAATCATATACAGGGAGTCCATAGTATTTGTAGAGAAGTAGGATGACATCAGACCTATGGAGAGAACAGGGAAAAAAGCAAAATCTTCAAGTCACTGAAACTAAGAAAAAATGGTCAGAGAGACAGAAAAAGAAATAAAGCGAGCTTGGAGTCCCAAAAGCCAAAGGGGAAACATTTCTAAAAGGTGTGGTTAATAAAGTCAAAGTTTCAAAACAGATGTGGGAGGAAAGAGAACAACAGACCGGACAATTAAAGAAGTCATCAGTGGTCACGGCTTGAGTGATTCCAATTAAGTAGTGAGAGCAGGAGCTGCATCACAGTGGATTGAAGAACACAGGAGCACAAAGTGGTATCCAGTAGATGCCAGATCAAAATTTATGTTGTTTTTAGGGTAGGAGAGATTGAGCTTGTGTGGGGGCAACAGTGAAGGCACCAGGGAAAAGGGAGAAGTTAAACACACAGGATAGAAAGAGAACAATGGATGGAGGCATATGGTAGGGAACAAAATTGTAAGGACTGAGTATTGCACTCTTGAACAACTTTTCCTCTTAGATGGGAAGAAGGCAGTAATGGACGGGACAGATAAGTTCAAAAGACAGGAAAACGAGGAAAACCGCCCTTGATAAACTTTTATTTTCCCTGTATGGGAAAAAAGCAATGTCACATATCAAGCATAATGGGGACGTGAATGATGACTATTTAAATAGTTCCCATAGGGAAAGGAGATGGCCAGGAAAAGTAAAAAGATCCCGGATGTGAACGTCTGAGGTTAGAAACCTTTGATTTGCAGTATTATCTACCAGCATAAGTATGACTTTCTCTGGGAATTGAGAGGCATAGAAAAGGCCAATAGTGGAGTAAAGACTGCAGGAAGAAAGGCAAAACAATGAGGGGGCTAACATACTGGAGAAAGGGAAAGGGGGCTACGGTACCACAACAGCTTTGACTAGGTAGAGAACCGACTTATGACTAGAACAAGGGAGGTGAACAAAACATAGGTTGTAGCTGAACTCTGTTATCCTGGAATTCAGGAAGTGGAAGAAGTCAGGCTTGCATGACAAAGTGCAGGATACGGCCAGTAAAGTGAGTTGCTCAACTGGGTTAGATATGAAGGTCTCTTGAGCTGAAAAGGCTACTGAGGCTACTCTATTAAAATTTGGGTCATTACCAAGGACTCATTAGAGCAGAATGATGACATGAGTCCCCAGGGCAACACTACTTTCTTGTGATTATTTTTAGTAAAGTTGAGTGGTCACTACATTTCATTTAGTTTTGCTATCTTTGTTTAGACTATATACACACACAGTCTAAACAATATATATATACACACAATATATATATATAAACTATATATATATATACACACACTCTATCTCTTTTACACACAAATACTCCACATATCTGTTTCCAGTTTGTAATATGAAGTCACCACTGTCACACCTAAGAACACTTTGTTAAAGAGTCCCTTACAGGCCAGGTGCGATGGCTCACGCCTGTAATCCCAGCACTTTGGGAGGTGAGGTGGGTGGATCACCTGAGGTCAGGAGTTCAAGACCAGCCTGACCAATATGGTGAAACCTCATCTCTACTAAAAATACAAAAAAATTAGCCGGGCGTGGTGGCGGGCGCCTGTAATCCCAGCTACTCGGGAGGCTGAGGCAGGAGAATTGCTTGAACCTGGGAGGCGGAGGGTGCAGCAAGCCGAGATCACGCCATTGCACTCCAGCCTGGGTGACAGAGCGATGCTCTGTCTCAAAAAGAGTCCTTTACAAACAACAAAGGAGATTCTTCAAAGATAAATTTAGCATCAAATTCTAAAAGCAGCAAAAATTAGATTATCCTTTTAGCCAGGCTTCCAAATAAAATTAAAATTTGGCCTCTAGCTTGTTTAGCATGTGACTTTAAGTAGAAGAAGAGGAAAAATGTAAACTACACACTCCAAAAAGTTTCAAGTTTAAGCCAGCAGTCATGCTCCCAGCCATTTCCAGGCCTCCTAAGCCTCACACACTGCTAGCATTGCTTCAGTTAAACTCACACCACAATTAATTAGTAGTAAGATAAGTTAGTTTAGAATATAAATAGGCTACAGAGATATATAATGCACTCAAAAGTAAAAATACCTGAGTTTATGACAGTTTTGAACATTTACAGTACTGCTCTCCATTTACAAAAATGGAAAAATGAAAAAAGAAATGAGACTTATTCAGATGCATTTTAAATAGGTTACCAGAAACTGAAATGAAATACCTGATTCTATGCTGTACACAATATCATGAACACAATAACATTTCTTTAATTAAGTGTCACTAGTTGGGGTTTGGTATCTTTTCTTGTTATATAGAGATGTTAACTATTTTGCCCTTGTTTTAGAGGAAGATGTGACTACTACATGGAGTGGATCCCTGAAAAGTAAAGACAATTCTGAATATCAAATTCCACTTCCAGTGGGGCTCAGTGGCATGTGCCTGTAGTCTCAGTCACTCAGGTAGCTGAGAGGGGAGGATCACTTGAGCCCAGGAGGTCAAGTTCCAGCCAAGGCAACACAGTGAGACCCTGTCTCCAAAAAAAAAAGAGAGAGAGACCCTTTTGCAGTTCACAAGTGTGATGATTAGGGTTTCACACTTATATGTGAGATGTGTCTCTCCCTCAAACTTTGTTATGACCTGAAAACCTTACCTGTCATGAAAAGAAAGAAAAAAAGGAAAGAAAAAGAAAAAAATCCCCCAAACCTCGAAAACTGTTTCAAGATGGCTGAAACTGTAAACGTCCCCAAAATCTGTATGGCATAAAGAACTTGTAGATTTTGAATATCTTTCCTTTTGAATATATTTCCTTTATACACTCCTTAAAAGAAATACTTCTCTTGTGAATCCCTAATTTTTCACCCCTCCTCCACATCCTCACTTTCAGAAAGCTTCCCAAGTATCCCTAACATTTTTTGGCCATTCAATTTTTCCTAACTCAAATATGAAGCCGTTCATTGTATACTATGATTTGAATTATGTGGACAGATACTGACTGTAATAAAACTATGATTCTAAAATTTACACGCAATTTTTGATTAATGTGAAGTTCCCTGGAAATTAAACTCTTACATTACCACCAAACAGACTACTTTGTTAGCCTTTTCAGTATGTATAATCTCTTTAGATGCTAACTAAAGAGATTCCAGGCCCTTCTCTCATATAAAAATGCTTTCTACTTCCCAATTTTGGTGAGTTTTTAAAGAATAATAATAGCTACCACTTATTGCATGCCTCTTGCAAGCCAAGCATTGAACTAGGTTTAATACATACTGGTTAATTTAATTATCAGACTAACCCAATAAGCCCCATTTTGCAGATGAGGAAACTTCAGTTCTGAGCTGCCCTAGGTCACCCAGTTAGCAAGCTGCAGAGCCCTAACTTGAACATGAATCCCTTCAGCTCCAGAATCCATGCTTTTACAGTGTATCTGCATTGCTTCTTCATTTTGGCTAGTAATACAGTATTTCTTTCTTTGTTAATTTTTTTGTCGATTTCACCATAAATCCTCTGACATTTCCTCACTGTATCTGCACAACAGGCTTAACAATTCTGCAAAAAAAATCAATTTCTCTATTATTCTAGCACAAGTACTGTAATTCTATAATTACGTTAATTTTGAGATTCAGCAGCAATTGTTTCAAAAGTCGAATAACAAAACTAACCTAGTCTACACATTCCTATACATAGATAACATGCTTTGAAATCCTAACACCTTAACATATGGTAAGAAAAAGGAACAACTCGCAGAAACTTTTGTGTATCACTTTAATGCTCACTTTTGAATTGACTTAAAAAACCTCTAGTATTATTGTCTATTTAGATTTTCAAATTTTACAAATTTATATAAAGGTGAAAATCCACTGTTAAAAAAAATCACTAACATGTAAGGCAAGGTATAGGTGGTGGACTTCCCTAGAAATAAAGTAAGAGAATGTAAAATAGTTTATATAAAATCAAAGTTATACTATGTGTCAGAATTTCTGATTTATATTTCATTTCATTCAAAGCACTGCAAATATACCTTGCAGGTCACAGTACCCCTAAAATATGTTTTTAAAGTCAGGAAATCTTAACATGTGGAGATGGTTTATGACAAGTTGCATAAAATTGAATATACTACATATATTAAAGTATCACTTTAAGATCAAAGTAGAAAGTATATACAAGTATCAAATTTAGAAAGTGAATACAAATGTTTAGCGTTCGGGTTTTTTTTTTTTTTTTTTTTGAGACAGGGTCTTGCTCTGTCCTTCAGGCTGGAATGCAGTGGTGAAACCTTGGCTCACTGCAGCCTCCACCTCCTTGGCTCAAGTAACTATCCCACCTCAGCCGCCCAGTTGCGACCACAGGTGCGTGCTATCACTCCTGGCTAATTTTTAAAAAAATTATTTGTAGAGACAAGCTCTCCCTATGTTGCCTAGGCTGGTCTCGAACTCCTGTACTCCAGTGATTCTCCCACCTTGGCCTCCCAAAGTGTTGGGACTTACAGGCGTGAGCCAGCGCACCAGGCCTAGCACTGTATTTACCTTCACACCATATTATCTGAACCTTGCAAAAAATGACTGTGAGGAGAACAGATATTATTTCCTTATAAAGAGCAGAAAAATTGAGACTCAGACTTGGGGCACCCAGGAAGTAGGTGGCACAGCCCAGACTTAAAGCTTGAGAATGTTAGTTCCCTTCTACCTACCCTTTAACTATACCTGCTACATCCTTAGCAGTGGTTTCAAACACGCACGACACAATCAAGAGTAAATGGTATCTGTACCTAGATCCAGAAAAGCCCATTTGATGAGAGGCGAAAATAAGGTTAAAATATTATTTAATTTTAAAATAAAAAAATAGGCTCCATGAAAAAAAATGTATTCACCTTTTGGTCACTGGTAATGTCACTACATTAGGTTTTCTCAAGGATTCTTAACGTCGCTCATATTTTTTAAAGCACTCCTATGTCCCAGGCACTATCCTAGACTCTGGAAATACAGACTCTTAAAAATACTCCAAAATCTCTACTCTCACTTGTTACATGCAGGAGAGAGGAGACAAAACAAGGCAGGAGCAAAATAATTTGTATATTTACTGAGACATAAGGGCTCCAGATAAAAATTAAGGGAAAAAAGCAAAATCTTCAAGTCACTGAAACTAAGAAAAAATGGTCAGAGAGACAGAAAAAGAAATAAAGCGAGCTTGGAGTCCCAAAAGCCAAAGGGGAAACATTTCTAAAAGGTGTGGTTAATAAAGTCAAAGTTTCAAAACAGATGTGGGAGGAAAGAGAACAACAGACCGGACAATTAAAGAAGTCATCAGTGGTCACGGCTTGAGTGATTCCAATTAAGTAGTGAGAGCAGGAGCTGCATCACAGTGGATTGAAGAACACAGGAGCACAAAGTGGTATCCAGTAGATGCCAGATCAAAATTTATGTTGTTTTTAGGGTAGGAGAGATTGAGCTTGTGTGGGGGCAACAGTGAAGGCACCAGGGAAAAGGGAGAAGTTAAACACACAGGATAGAAAGAGAACAATGGATGGAGGCATATGGTAGGGAACAAAATTGTAAGGACTGAGTATTGCACTCTTGAACAACTTTTCCTCTTAGATGGGAAGAAGGCAGTAATGGACAGGACAGATAAGTTCAAAAGACAGGAAAACGAGGAAAACCGCCCTTGATAAACTTTTATTTTCCCTGTATGGGAAAAAAGCAATGTCACATATCAAGCATAATGGGGACGTGAATGATGACTATTTAAATAGTTCCCATAGGGAAAGGAGATGGCCAGGAAAAGTAAAAAGATCCCGGATGTGAACGTCTGAGGTTAGAAACCTTTGATTTGCAGTATTATCTACCAGCATAAGTATGACTTTCTCTGGGAATTGAGAGGCATAGAAAAGGCCAATAGTGGAGTAAAGACTGCAGGAAGAAAGGCAAAACAATGAGGGGGCTAACATACTGGAGAAAGGGAAAGGGGGCTACGGTACCACAACAGCTTTGACTAGGTAGAGAACCGACTTATGACTAGAACAAGGGAGATGAACAAAACATAGGTTGTAGCTGAACTCTGTTATCCTGGAATTCAGGAAGTGGAAGAAGTCAGGCTTGCATGACAAAGTGCAGGATACGGCCAGTAAAGTGAGTTGCTCAACTGGGTTAGATATGAAGGTCTCTTGAGCTGAAAAGGCTACTGAGGCTACTCTATTAAAATTTGGGTCATTACCAAGGACTCATTAGAGCAGAATGATGACATGAGTCCCCAGGGCAACACTACTTTCTTGTGATTATTTTTAGTAAAGTTGAGTGGTCACTACATTTCATTTAGTTTTGCTATCTTTGTTTAGACTATATACACACACAGTCTAAACAATATATATATACACACAATATATATATATAAACTATATATATATATACACACACTCTATCTCTTTTACACACAAATACTCCACATATCTGTTTCCAGTTTGTAATATGAAGTCACCACTGTCACACCTAAGAACACTTTGTTAAAGAGTCCCTTACAGGCC
>NW_012115088.1:5258780-5280880 GCF_000951035.1 Colobus angolensis palliatus
CAGGCGGTTGGGGCTCGGGGCGGGCTCACCTCAAACATGAGCCCCAGCAGGAAGACCATCGCCACACAAGAGACGATGTCCGCGTGATTCTGCAGGACGAATTCGTGGCTCAGCACCGGGGGGCTCTTGGTGCTCTTCTTGCGAATCGCCATGGTGGGGCCGCCGCCCGCGCCTGCAGGTGCTCCGCCCCGGCTCTGCTCTTCTCAGCTGCTCACCGACTCGCCGCCGCCGCCTCCCCCTGGCTGCTCCTCACGGCCCCGCTGCAGCCGCTCGCTGGGGCTTCACTTCCCATCCCACAGCCAGTACGCAGCCGCCGGGCCGCCCGGGAGAAAAAAAAAAAAAAGAAAAAAAAACAAACAAAAAAAACAGCCAGCCCGCAGAGGCGGCGAGCATGCGCACCAGGGAGACGACGCTCGCTCGTGCCGCGGCCTCCTCCGCGAGCCCACAGCGCCACCTGGGGACCGGAGGCCGCTGGCTCGCGGCCGGGCGAGTTTGCTGGAACCTGAGCGGCGCGCCCCTGCTACGCACCGGGCCCGGCTCTGGGAGTCGTTTGAGGCGCGAGCTTCCTCCGCCTGCTCAGCAGCGTGAGACCGCGACCGGGTGTTCTCCCGCCCTCCTGGCCACCCAGGGATTGGGTGTCAGTGGCCTGTTGCACACTGTCACTTATACAAGTGACTGCCACCGTCAGGATAATATAAAACTACGAATACTACCTGACTCCACAGGGGTACGGTGTATTCTCCAGTTTTAGCATCTGCCTTAAAAAATTAACCTTAGAGTTAAGCACTCCCGGGGACTTATTTCTACCCTTTGTAAGTTTGGACTAACTTAAAAAAAAAAAGTTGACCCTATTCTGGTCTGCCTGTCCATCCCCACCCCCATCCCTGTCCCCGTCACCGTCCCCATCCCTACCCCCATCCCCCACTGGCCTCAGACTGAGGACGAAGGGATCAGTTTGGGTTTACTGGCTTCACGTATATTTAAATTAACAACATGTTTTAGTAATCAAAAAGTTGAAAAGGATCGTGGATAAAGACACGTCCTCCTCTTATCGTTTTGCCCAAAGCAGGAGTCCTTTGTATTCTTTTTCCTGAAGAATTGCTCTCCTGTTTACCCATGAGGCAAATGTAGAAACCAAAGTCATGCTAGATTGAGCCCTTTCAGGGCCCTTCCGCATCCGGTCATCACCAACCGGGGGCAGTCCTACCACCCGGCTTCTCCACTACCACAGTCCGAGGGGACTTGCCTCTTGCCTACAATATTACAACTCTGGTGTAACCACTTAGTGGTTTAAGAATGTGGCTTGTTAAATCAGAATTCTGCCACTTATGACTTGTATGATCAAGGACAAGTTACTTAATCTCTATAGGACCCCATTTCCTCATTTTTAAAAACGTATTCATTTATGTACTTACTGGGGGTTGACTATGCCCTGAGCACTGGGGATATAGAACTGAAATACAAATTAATTTATTCTTATGGGGGAGAGAATCTTTAAACAAGATTTCAAAAGTGAAACAGATGTTAAATTGAGTTGAGCATCCAGGAGAAAAATAAAGCAAGGGGAATAGGAAAGTGTGAGGCACTTACACTTGCCTGAAGACCTGCAGGAGGTGAGGGAGCAAGCCCTGTGGATATCATCTGTAAAGTGGGGATAACTATAGTGCTCATTTTAGCAATTAAATGAGATGATTAAAGGAAACTGCTTAGCTGGGATTTAGGGCTTTATAAATTTAGTCAGTGATTATTATTTTCCTCCTTCTGGGCAATCACTGGTTTCACTTCCCTTCAGATCACCTTTCAACGTTTATGCTAGAATGATGCTTCTAACTGACAGAAAGTTTTTCAGTTTTCAGAAAGTTTTTCCTTTTCCTTCATGGAAAGCTAGCATGATGAAGTAGCCCTTTCTGATTTGGTCCTTGCCTACCCCGACAGACTGGAGCCCTGCATCTGCAGGCCATAATCTCTGTACCAGCATTATTGACTACACACACTATACAGTTGCCTCTCTGTATCTGTGGATGCCGCATACACTGTGGATTCAACCAACCTGGAGTAAAAAATATTCAAGAAAAGAACTGTATTTGTACTGAACATCTACAGACTTCCACCCCATGATTATTCCCTAAACAATATAGTACAGCCAACTATTTATGTAGCAGTTATGTTGGGTTCGATATTATAAGTAATCTAGAAATCATTGGAGGTCTATGGGAGGATTTAGGATATTTCTCATCAGAATATTACATCATCTTATATAAGGCATCTGAGCACGGGTGGATTTTGGTATCTGCGTGGGTCCTGGAACCAATCCCCTGTGAAAACTGAGGGACGACTGTACATGCCATGGCATGCTCTCTTCCCATGCTCTCCCCTGCCTTTGCGTGTGCTGCTGTCTCTGGAATGTTTTCTCCTCTCCTCTCATAGACACAGCAGGCTCCTGCTGTTCCTTCATACCTCATTTACATATAACCTCTTCAAAACCTTCACTGAATTCTGTGAGCTAAGCAATTTATCTTTTATGATTCAATTGCATTTTTGAAATAGTTTTATTGCAGTACAATTTATGTCATATAGTTCAGCTATTTGAGATATTCAATTCTGGTTTTTAGTATATTTATAAAGTTGTGCAACAATCACCATAATATAACTTTAGAACATTCTTGTAATCTCTAAAAGAAACCTTGTACACATTACCAGTAACTCTCCATTTCCCCTCATAGTCTTGGCAGCCCTTGGCAACAACTGATCTATTTTCTACCTTTCTATATTTGCTTATTGTGGGCATTTCTTTTTGTTCTTTCTTTGTTTCTTTTCTTTCTTTTTTTGAGATGGGGTCTTGTTCTGTTGCCTAGGCTGGTGTACAGTGTTGTGATCATAGCTCACTGCAACCTTGGACTCCTGGCCTCAAGAAATTCTCCCACCTCCCAAAGTACTGGGATTACAGGTGTGAGCCACCACGGCCAGCTTGGACATTACATGTAAATGGAATCATGGTCTTTTGTGACTGATTTCTTTCACTGAAGATAATGTTTCCAAGGTTCATCCATGTTGTAACATGTATCAGTGCTTCATTCCTTTTTATGGCCAAATAATATTCGATTGTATGGATATAGCATATCTTACTCATCAGTTGAACATTTGTGTACAAGTTTTTGTCTGAACTCAATTCCTTTGGGTATATACCTAGCAGTGGAATTGCTGATCATAAGGCAACTTTATGTTTGACCTTTTGAGGAACTCTCACACTGATTTCCATAGTGAATGCACCATTTCCCACCCTATTAGCAACGTGTAGGGGTTCCAACTTCTTCCCATCCTTGCCAATACTTGTTATTTTCTGTCTTTTAATCTTATCTATCCTAGTGGATGTGAAGTAGTATCTCATTGTGATTTTGCTTTGCATTTCCCTGAGCACTAATGATGTTGACTACTAGCCTTGTCAGGTGCTCAGGAGCCATTGTATACCTTTTTTTTGAAGAAATGTCTATTCAAATCCTTTACCATTTCTAAGTTGGATTAATTTTTTAAAGTTTATTGAGTTGTAAGGGTTTAAAAATATCTATTCTATATGTCCATGTTGTTCTGTATTTTAAAAAATAAAAATCGATTCTAGGTCTTAGCAGATATGTGATTTGAAAATTTTTTTTCAGCCTGTCTTTTTACTTTCTTTTTTTTTTGAGGCGGAGTCTCACTCTGTCACCCAGGCTGGAGTGCAGTGGCCGGATCTCAGCTCACTGCAAGCTCCGCCTCCCGGGTTCACGCCATTCTCCTGCCTCAGCCTCCCGAGTAGCTGGGACTACAGGCGCCCTCCACCTCACCCGGCTAGTTTTTTTTTTGTATTTTTTAGTAGAGATGGGGTTTCACCGTGTTAGCCAGGATGGTCTCGATCTCCTGACCTTGTGATCCACCCGTCTCGGCCTCCCAAAGTGCTGGGATTACAGGCTTGAGCCACCGCACCCGGCCCTTTTTACTTTCTTGATGGTTTTCTTTGAAGCACAAAAGTTGTTAATTCAGTGAAGTCCAACTTATCTGTTTTCTCCTTAATCACTTGCTATTGTTGTCCTATATAAGAAATCAGTGCCTAACCCAAGATTCCAAAGATTTACTCCTGTGTTTTCTTCTAAGAGTTTTATAGTTTTACCTCTTACACTTCAGTCTATGAGGACTCACTTGTATTTTGTACATAATTTCATTTTAGCAGTAATCATACTATCTTCTATTGTTTGCAAGTCTGTCTTCCCACTAGACTGGTGCTCCTCAGGAACTGGGAGTCGTTACATTTTTCCAGCTCCTACTACCTAGTGCTATACTGTCAAATATTCAGTAGTCAATATTTATTGAGGGAATGAAAAGAAAAAATACCTCACACAAACGAGAATAAAACCTTAAGATAGTTTAACCAAGAAACAAATATAAAAATAATATATGACTCTACAAAGTTACTCATTTTAAATATATTTTAAGAAGACTTGCAATGCACCAAGCAAGTCCTGAGTTGTAGGATATAATTATTAACAAGACAGACTTAGTCTTTGTTCTTGAAACTCATGCCTGAATAGAAGACAGACAATAAATAATGACCAATGTGGTGGATATTTACAAAGAGACAGTGCAAGGTGCAATAGAAGTGTTCTAGGGCATTTGGAAATGAATTGCTGTACTAATGTCAGTTTTTAAACTGAAATTGGTCCTTTCAAACCTTAAAAACTGAAATTGGTCCTTTCAAACCTTAAAATCTAGTGATTTTTCACTCCTTTGTGAGAAGATCAAAATGGTCTTCTTTCAACTGCTTAAACATATCATACTCTGGCCAGCCATAGGACTTGAGATGACCATTGGGTTTTTTTGTTCATTTGTTTATTTGTTTTTGAGATGGAGTCTTGCTCTGTTGCCCAGGCTGGAGTGCAGTGACATGATCTCAGCTCACTGCAACCTCCACCTCCCAGGTTCAAGTGATTCTCCTGCCTCAGCCTCCTGAGTGGCTGGGATTACAGGCAGGCGCCACCAGGCCTGGCTAATTTTTGTATTTTTGGTAGAGATGGGGTGTCACCATGTTGGTCAGACTGGTCTTGAACTTCTGACCTCATGATCCACCTGCCTCAGCCTCCCAAACTGCTGGGACATCTAGCATTACAGGCGTGAGTCACTGTGCCCAGTGATCATTGGGTTTGGTAAGATGCAGGTTGTTTGGTTATGTTAGTTTGGGTTGTCCAGGAAATAGATGCCAAGACAGAGTTAGAAGCATAAGAGACTTATTGGCAATAACATTTGTGAAAATTAAAGGGGAGGAGAGTCAACAGGGAAAGCCTTCAGACTGTAATGTAGATCTGATCCCTGTGAAAGGAAGGAAGAAGGATCAGGCAGGAAGAGCCTCAGACTGAGGTGCCGCTGAGAAAGTTTTGGCCAGCCTTGTGTGTGGAGCTCCAGCACAGAGACTACCCATTGAGGATTTCCACATTGGATGGAGATGATGAGTCCTTGGACTGTGACAGTGCTGTCATGCACTGTGGGCTCCTACCCCGCACTCTTGCCATCTTTCGCAGAAGATCCTTGCTTGTGTCAGGAGACCCTCTCTCCACAAATCTCTCTTGAGCTTTGGTAATTATCTTTCTTGCTCCTTCAGGGACCCTATTGTTTATAACCTTGGGGTGCTGCACTATCATTCATCGTTTTCTTACCTGTACCCACGTACCCACACCCTTGAAGGGAGTGCCTTTATACAAATTTCCCCAGATCACCCGATTTAAACGTGCCATTTGCTTCTGCTAGGACCCTAACTCTTATGGA
The DNA here is from genome assembly GCF_000951035.1 of Colobus angolensis palliatus. Lineage (NCBI taxonomy): Eukaryota > Metazoa > Chordata > Mammalia > Primates > Cercopithecidae > Colobus > Colobus angolensis. The sequence continues at coordinate 5,264,571 of NW_012115088.1, forward strand.
GTCACTAGTGACCTTGAAGAGAGTGTTTTCTGTGGAAATGGTAGAAACAAATGGCTGACTGGAGTGGGTTGAAGAGAGAATGGAAAATGGCAAGATGGAGGCATAAGTATAAGCAACTCATCTGAGGGGATTTCCCTGCAAGGGAAGGCAGAGTAATGGGCACATGGTGAAGAGAGGTCTAGGGAAGGGTTTTGCCTTTCTTTTTGGATGAGCTACATTATGATGTATTTGCATGCAGGTGGGAATGAACTATAAGAAAGATTTATTCTACAGGAGTTCCTTGCAGAAGCAAAGTCCTTGAGCAGCTCGGAGTTGATGGCATCTAGTGCACAGCTGACAACAGTGACAAGATAGGGTGCCCAGAGCAACCAGAGAGAGGGCAGAATTTAGGGGTAGGCTGATAATGGCAAGATGAAGTTGTCTGCTTCTGATTGTTTCTACTTTCTCAGTAAAGTAGGAAACAAAATCATCAGGAGTGGAGATAGTGTGATGGTATTTGAAAAGAGAATGGAGTAAAACTGTGGAGGGTGAGTGGATTAAAGGGATGTAGTCAGACAGCAGGGCCCACTTGAGATTTGGGGCCATACATTTAAAGTGAGACTAGTAAGCAGAGCCACATATTTTCCTCTAGGCATATCTCCCTCTTTCGATACAGGTATGGAGAAGGCAGAGTTGGGCTTTGCCAGGCCAGTATGACAAAGGATGTGGAGGATGTGCAAGGGTGAGGGCAGGGGTGATGAAGTGAAGGCCATGAGGTGGTGGTCGTGCTTGTTATACTGTCACCCTCTGCCCTGAAAGTCCACCCTTTCCTGCTGTGAAAGGCAAATGTCTGCAGACTGCAATACTGGGGCTCCCTTGCCCTTGACTTCCCATTGGAATGGGACTGGAAGTCTGTGGAAGACACTAGCCAAAAATCAGTGGGTTTGGGGATTTCTTTATACTCCCATCATCCCTCCTTGCCTTACTATGTTTCCAACAGTGACTATGTTTGTTCTCCTGTGGTCACTGCCTCTGTCAGGTAGCTTTTCTGTTACTGTTTCAGCTCTAAGTGGGCTCCAGGGACCTCATTCTCTCCCCCGCCACTTCAGGCTGTTGGTTGTAATAGCTTCCCATGCTCTTACTCCCCCGATACTTCACCATCCCTTGTTGGTTCATTCAACCTGCCACTCCTCTGTGAATAAGCCCTTCATTAAACTCTCTCCAGCTAAATTCTTTTGAATGGGCTATCTAGTCCTTGCCAGTTCTCTGACAGAGACAGAGGACAGAGAAATAGTGCTAGGGCCTCTGAATTGGAGGCACCTATGGGGCTGAAGAAGTGTTGTGGAGGCTAGCTGGCTGAGGAGGAAGTGGTGAGAGAGTGGGATGCTGGAAGTGATTTCAGAGATTGTGCAGTCACTGGCAATGAGATGCACAGGGTAGAAAAGTGGGAGTGGTAGCTGAGGTGGATGGAGAAGGAGAGCTTTGAGAGTGAGAAGTCAAGGCAGTAGGAGGCTAAGGTGCTCAGCACACACTTCACATGGATGCTAAATCACCAAGAATGACTGAAGGAGAAGAGTGGAAAGGGAGCCACTGAGGGAGCTGGGCACTAACATCTGCTGCAAATGAGGAAAAGCCTGAGAGACTGGCAGATGATTGCCACAGGAGGGTAGTGGGTAGTATAGTTTCAGGGCATGGACTTCCAGAAAAGCTGGGGTTTTTGAGCAAGGGAGGAGAAGTGTCTGTCAGCAGCATCGAGGACTATGAAAGACACCCACTCCACCCCAGGCTCTGTGGTATGTGGTGCGTGGGAGGGAAGAAACAGCCACCTCTTGAGACGGCTGGGGAAGCAGATTTCAGTTTTCAGTTAGAGCTGCCTCCAGGTTTCTGAGCAAGAAGGTGAAGAAAACATTCAGAAAGAGGCAGAGGGTGTTGGGGATTTGGTAGATGGCACACCTGGAGCTTTGGGGGATACAGTGTAAGAGTTTGGGGACTGGAAAGGGGCTTTTGGCTTAAGCGAAATAAGGGGATGAACAGAGCCTTGTGGGGAGGAGATTGTGGTGATGATGGATAACAATGGAGGTTTGACTCTGGAGGTGACTAAGGTGGAAAGTTTTGAAGTGTTGTGGAATGATCCTGAGGTCTTTTAGGGGAAAGTGAAGGTTTAATAATAATTTTTGCTTCTTTTTTAGGATTGGCCTTTATAAGTTTATAGTGAAAGGCGGCTGCCATTACCTTCTCCAAGGGTGGATCATGGTGGTGGGGAAAGTGGTCCTACCAAGACACATGGGCTCTGGAGGCCTCCCTCAAGCAGACTTTTTGTTTTGTTTTCTTTTAGAGATGGGGGCCAGGCTGGTCTGAAAATCCTGGCCTCAGGCAATCCTCTTGCCTCAGCATCCCAAAATGCTAGGATTACAGGTGAACCACCCCACCAGGGACCCCTCAAGCAGATCAATTGCTTATGTGTATTCAGCTCTGGAGGCCACATTCTAAGTAAGTGAGACTTTGGCAAACATAGCCTGAATCCTGAAATTCTCAGGATTCTTTTAATGATTTTAGGACAGAAGGCAGTTTATTTGGGATTAGGTCTATCCAGGAAAATTTGTGGTACAAGGTTGCTGTAATTATGAGAAATATAAAAGAACAGAAATATGATCTTTGCCCTCAATGAGGTTGTGTTTAGTTGGCCTTACAAGACATGTATAAGAATGAAAAACCTGTTCTGAGATGATGTGAAAGTAGGTAAAGAAATTACCTAATAGAAATAAGTTAGAACTAAAATGGGACTGTTTGATTTCGACCTCTCCTTGGGGACAAATTGATGAAAAGTAAGAAACAAATGTTTGTTGCTTATTAAATTCCAGGCATTTTGCTTTTACATATATCATTTGGTTTTCACATAAATCTTATAAAATAGGTGTTGTTATCTTTATTTAAAGATAGAGAAGCTGAGGCTCAGAGATGTTAAGTAATTTGCCCAAGGTCATAGGTGCAGGTGTCTGTGTGCCTGCCAAACCCATTCTTTTTAATGTTTTTTTGAGACAGGGCCTTGCTATGTTGTCTAGGCTGGCCTCAAACCCTTGGGTTCAAGAGAACCTCCCAAATAGCTGGAACTACAAGTGTGCACCACTGTGCAGCAAAAAAACCCATTCTTGTTTCATGTAAACAGTCCTGCAGTGTATGTACTTGCCAGAAAGACTCTGACTTTTCAGAGAGCGGTGATTCTCAATCTTATCTCATTCCTGATCTGTTCAAGAGACTGGTTGGTGCCTACGTAGAAACATAAAGCCCATGAAAAAGACCCCAACAGATCATTTTTCTGTTTACATGTTATTGCTATATCATGCTATTGTTATATCATGCTAATGTTATATCATGAGTTTAAAAACATAAAATTGTACTCATCTAGTGAGGAGGAAATTGTATTTTCATGAGGAAGCAAAACCACTTCATTAATATTTGGAAATTATATGATTTCCTTGAGTATAAATTTGCTGCTATGGAAACGAGAAAACAAATTTATAATACAGTGTTGCTACTAGTACGTAAGACTGGCAGGAGATGGCATGTCACATTTAGAGGTAGATCTGGCAACTGGGAGAGAGCTGTTTGATAACGGCTATGAAGATTCTGTGACCCATCCTGACCACCACCTAGGTGTCTCTCTAGGGGTAGAATGTAATCCTGTGACCTATAGAAGCTTAAGGAGCCCAAGCACTAGGTGGACTTTCTCACCCTATTTACCAAGCACATCAGGGCCTGAGTAATACTTCTCTGATAAAAGAGAGCTCAGTTTCAGTAAGTGGTGAATGTAAAGTGAAAAATGGAAACAGGAAGTAGAATATTTTCAAGAAGTTTAACTTTGAAGGGGAGAAGAGAGCAGGGTATGTAAATAAAGAAGAATAAGGGAGTCAAGGTAGGTTTTGTTTTTGTGTTTTGAGTGATATCACAGTTGAGCATGTTTATTAACAGATGGTAAGGAGGGGAGAGATGAACAGGCTGAAGGCAGGGGGAAGAGGTGGGCAAAATGATGGACAGAGGTCTCTAAAGTTTGGAATCCACTAGAACTTTACATAGGAAGGGACACTTCTTTTTACACCGAAAGGATAGAGGGAGGAGGAAAGGCTAGTAGAGACAGTGCAGTCACAGAATGACAGTGGATGTTCTTCCATGTGGATGGTGAACTCGGGAAGGGCACTGCAAGGAGAACTGTGAGCCAAGTTTCTGTTTTGAATTGTTAAAAACCACAGGCAAAATACATTTAACAGAGTTTACTTGAACATTAAAGGATTCATGAAGTAGGCAGCACTCAAAACCAGAAGAGGTTCACAGATTGTGTTTCAGCTGTGTGAGCAGCAGGCTTTTATAGGTGGAACAGGTAAAGAAATTACCTGACCAGGCACAGTGGTTCACACCTGTCATCTCAGCACTTTGGGAGGCTGAGGCAGGCAAATCACCTGAGGTCAGGAGTTCGAGACCAGTCTGGCCAACATGGTGAAACCCCATCTCTGTTAAAAATACAGAAACTAGCTGGGTGTGGTGGAGCACACCTGTAATCCCAGCTACATGGGAGGCTGAGGCAGGAGAATCACCTGAACCTGGGAGGCAGAGGTTGCAGTGAGCCAAGATTGCACCACAGCATTCCAGCTGGGCGACAGAGTGAGACTCGGTCAAAAAAAAGAAAAAAAAGAAAAAGAAAAGGAATTACTTGATTGGGTCCAGCTAAACATTTCCATTATTTGGGTACAATCTGATGGAAGTCCTTAGAGGTAAGTTGGTGGTTTGTGACTGGTTAAGCTTAAGTGTCCTTTTACTGTTTATATGGAATTGGGTTTTAGTTCATTTCTGTAGGAGCCTAAGGTGCTCATTGGCTTTATTGATGCCCAATTACATATTTTTAAAAAATTTTATTTATTTTTGAGACAGATTCTCGCTCTGTCGCCCAGGCTGGAGTGCAATGGTATGATCTGGGCTCACTGCAACCTCCGCCTCCCAGGTTCAAGTGATTCCCCTGCCTCAGTCTCCCAAGTGGTTGGGATTACAGGCACCCACCACCATGCCCGGCTAATTTTCATATTTTTAGTAGAGATGGAGTTTTGCCATGTTGGTCAGGCTGGTCTTGAACGCCTGACCTCAGGTAGTCCACCTGCCTCGGTCTCCCAAAGTGCTGGGATCACAGGTGTGAGCTAGCGTGCCCTGCCAATTACTTATTTTAACAGAATGATTGAATAATAAAGGCAGAAGGAAACATGTCAGCAGGAACAGGGATTTTTCAGGCATAGGGAGCACTGAATGGTTTGTAGAGGGAGAAGGCTATTAGCCCCACCTCAAGACATACAATGTATGACAGAAGAAAGATGTTCATTCAAGAGGGCTGAAGGGGATTGGTGTTTTGAGGGGAGAGCCTGGTATATAGTTAAAACAACCGATCAGAGGGAATGTTTGGTGCAGTGGCAGAAGTTGTAGATAGTTTATATATAATGGAATTAATTATATTAGTTATAACTCTTTTAGTTGCAAGTGACTGAAATGGGAATATAGTGAACCAAAAGTTAAGAGAGTCAAAAGAAAAGCTTCAGGAGCCAGGGCACATTGTGGGTCTTAGGAACTAGAACCAGGCACTTGACTTCATTAGATCCTTTCTCTACCTTTCTCTCTCTCTCTTTATTTTTCTTCTGTCTTCTGTTTTAGCTTGGCTTCACTTTTTCCAGACTTTATTTACATGGCAGACAACATGGTCACTTGCTGGTTCTATCAGAACAATTCCAAGGAAAGACCTAAAGTAGGCTAGTTTAGGTTGAATGATCATTTCTGGGTTAAAAATTGTGGCCCATTTTGGCCACATGCTTTTTTCCCTGTGGGTAGGGTGAGTTTAGTACCAGAAGGTGTGGAGGAGCAAGTACTAGACAAGTAAGAACACAAACCACCACTGGTGTCCTAGAGAACATGGTAGAAAGGATCTGGAGGTAGAGGAACAGTGGGAGGTGGTTGGATCAGGGAAGAAAAATCCAGCGGTAATGTGTATGTGAGTGAATGAGAAGAATGGATGGAGTGACTTGTGTTTGAGGCACTGGCCAAGGACTGTGGGGATATCTAGTAGGGTGATTTCTAAAATAATTTCAGCAATCACAGATAGAGGAAAGACTTAAGTTTGAATTTGTTGTGTTTTCAAGAGGGTTCTAGTTCTTAGGAACAGACAAGAAAATGGTGTCAGGTAATTGGTTCCTGGAGGCTGGCACATTCTGGAGACAGCAGCAGCTTCTAGGGATGCTTCATAAGGTTATTATGCACTGACATCTGCCAGGTGTAGATCATTTTCACCTGATGAGAATTAAACATTGAGAGCATCATTTTGTGCAAAATGCTTTACCCAAATTAGAAGGACTTATGCCTCAGGGACTTTGTGACTGATGGAACTGAATAGATATCTTGTAGCCATCAAAGACTGGTGTGCGGCTCAGTGCCTAGTAGAACCCAGGTCTTGGGGTGATGGCCAAGGATTCTTTGGAGCTCCTTCCTTGTTTGCATCAGTCCATGTGCTCCAAGACAAAGCTTATGGCACAAATAAAAACAACTACAATGTATACAATTCTTTGCAGTCCTCCAAGCACTTCTGATATACATTACTAATTTTAACATTATCTAAACCCAGAACGTAATGTTATCTCTGTTTCAAATGAGGAGATAGAGGCTCAGAAAAATAACTTAAGGTTTCACAACTAAGTTTTAACTCCCAGGATGAAGAATGTGAATTTTAGCTTATAAAATTATGGTAACATTATACTAAAGACTAAATATGGTAATTTGTGGCAATTAGTTGGTATATGTCAAAGTGAAATAATCATAAGGGAATATGTGAATGTACTGTTAATAACATCAAAATAAAATTAATATTTATTGGATGCCAAGTGCTATGCTAAACACTACAAACTACTCATTTAATAGTGACAACTCATTGAGTCAGATCCTATTACCATTCCTTTTCTACAGATGAAGATTGATTAGACGAATATTACTAAACTGTTAATACCACCACCATGATAAGTGGAAATAGGAATAGGCTGCATACAGAGAAATCAACTAATAGTAGTTGATTTTAATTAGGAAATGAGCACTAGGCTAGGGAAAGAAGAGAAAGGAATAAATCCTTGAGTCTGTCTAAGACAAATGATAGGTTTTCTCCCTGTGAAGCAAGCCACTTTTATTTCTTAGGCCATTTATTCCTCCTTCTGAGTACACTTATACCAATCAGCATTATCTTTGGTTCTCAATCTGCCTTCAAACTACATCCTCAAATTATAGCATAAATATTTCCCAGTTAAGTGGAGTGGGGCTAAAAAGAAACAAGGGTGACAAAGGACTAATTCAGCTTGGGACATGAGAGAATGGTAATGCCATTTACCCACATGGTGTGTAGGGAAAGGGAGGTAATCAGGAAATTGTGCAGTAAGCTGAAAAGTTTGGTTTTAGATGCATTGAGTTTCTTCAACACATGGATGTCTGCTCTTTGGGAGACAGCCAAATAAAGGATCCTTACAGACAGCAAAAGATTCAGGCCTGGGGCTTTTGTGAGTGATTCAAGCTAATCACACATTTGGAAATTATTCAGCATGGTGGTAATGTTAACAACACCAAAATGGATTAGCTTGTTGAGGTGGTGAATAAAAAGAAAAGAACAATGCATTTAGTCTTGGGGGTGTCCATACGAAAGAGGCTTAAGGGGGATCAGGAATTTAATTATGTATATGTCATTTTAATAGCAAATTTCAGAGTCCTTTTCAAATGATAAGTTTCCCACAGTCTCCATAAAACTGAATGAGGAAATTTTAAAAAGTCCATAATATTCTTTCACTCTATAATCCTAGTAACTGATTTATTTTAGGCTTAAATGCTATTGCAAGGAATGTGCTCGTCTAAAAGACAGTACTATTAGGTTATTTCCTCCCATGTTGAAATGTATTAAAAACATACTAAATGAGTCAAGTAATATAATAGGGAAAAAAATGGAGAATAATTACATTAAATAACTGAATTCCAAGAATAATTGCTCTAAGACTAGCTTCCAGGAAGCCAAGGCAAAAACTGATCATGGCGAATTAACTAGATAATATCCCATGTAGAGTTTTGGAAACATGGCTAACTATCATTATTGCAAGGGCCGTCCCTCACCATGAGAGTCCAGTGAATGGTCTTACAGCTGAGAAGCTCTGTTGTTTTAATTTAAAAATTCCCCAGGAAATTCTGAGAATCAATTAAATTTGACAAGCACTGCTCCAATAAAGGAAACATACAAGTTCACAGGAGAGACAAACTTTTTTTCTAGCTCTGAAATGAGAAAAGATTTTGTTCCACTGACATTGAAGAACATTCAATAATAAAACAGACAATGTCTTCAATGGAATTAAAAAAAACAGGTAAGATTTTATCTGTCTATTTTTTTTTTTTTTAGTAGAGACAAGGTCTTAGTGTCACCTGGGCTGCAGTTCAGTGTTTCTAATCATGGTTCACTGTAACGAACTCCTGGGCTGAAGTGATCCTCCTGCCTCAGCCTCCCAAGTAGCTAGGACTACTGGTACACCACCATGCCCAGCTAATAATTTTTATTTTTTTTTAGAGACCAGTATCACAATGTTGTCCAAGCTAGCCTCGAATTCCTGGCCTCAAGCCATCCTCCTGCCTTTTGCCTTCTAAAGGTCTGAGATTGCAGGTGTGTACCGCCACACTTGGACTTTTATATCTGTGTCTTTATACTGACTTTTGACAAAATAAAAACCACCAACATAATATTAAATTACAATTCTGTTGCTGTAGTAAAATAATCATCTGGGTCAGTTGAAAAAATCTATACTCCTTTGGGGTCCAGAAATTTGCATTTGTAATAAGTCACCAGATGATACAAATGGTCCAGGAAAGCATTTTTACACTGAGAGAATGGATGGTTAACAATAGTCCTTAGCATTTTAGGTTTAGATATCAAATGTTAAGGTGTACTATTTGTAATAGACATTTTCACCATTTTTGAAAACTGAAGCAGGGTTAATCTACTTCTATAAGCTGGAAAGACGTCTGTGGTATAAAACCAGAACACTTCTAGTAAGACTTTTCTTCAACACTCAGGAAAATATTAAAAGCATGGTTTGCTTTATATGCCAATAGAGTAGATGTTAATCTCACACTAAAAAGAAGAAATTCATACTCAATGGATTAAAACCTTTTAACCTCATGGCATAAAAACATGGGAAAATGAATTTCCTAGTCTTTTAGTAGAGATGCACTTCACTCAAAACATTAAAGAGCCAAAGACATCACTGTGTTGATACAACCATACGTAATATAAGATCATATATACGGTCCTGAATTGCTGCAGCCCAATATATTTGGAAACATCTGATTAGTAGCAACACAATTTTCAAGATTGGTCTTTATTTTCAAATACATCAGGAAAAAATATTCTTAAGGGGAGTGCTTCTTTGTGGTCATAGTCATCCCACACTTCTTAAAAACACTAGTAAAAATAAGTAAGGGAATCTGCCATATAAATGTTAGCATTCACACAGATTTAGTAGTAACTTGACCACACACAGAGAAAATGTGGTGTTGGCTGAAGACTAAGGGATAGAGGCAGGGACCTTTTTCTCTTTACTAGTTATTGAATCTAGTTACTAGTTATTGAATCCTAAATTCAATTCAACTCTCAGTGAGAGCAACTTGAACTGTAATAGATTTTTAATACTCTAATATATTGTGACTAAAAAACAAAGTTGGGATCTACCATAGACATATAAATAGCCCCCTGCTGGATTCAGGTAACTTTGGATCTAGTTATCTTTAGATGGTTTTCATACTGCAGTAAACAAAGATCATAAAGGTCTGACTCCAATTCACCTTAATTCTCTAGGTCCTTAAGTCTAGATACTAGGTACAGAATTTATTTTTAGGGAAAACTTTGTGCTTCAGAACAGTATCTATGAAATAATATGAATTTGAAAATTCCTATTTTTAAACCTAAGTGAGCAATAAATAAGCATATACCTTTCATTGTTTCTGATTCCTGATAGGTTTTGCAGAATAAGAATTCTAGAACAAAAATGCTTATTCCACTGAACTAAAAAGTTGGAATCCATCCCTTGCATACTATCAGTATTTTGACATTAAAAATTTAAATTTATACCAAACTAATAAATAGACCTAATTTAAATATTAAATAGTAACAGCAGGAAAAATATTTCTCCATTCTCTCTCCTCCCACTCCCACACTTCCCAAAGGCAACGACTAAACTCTTTTAGACATTTTTGTTCTAGTATTAACCAATAAAACACTTCTACTACTTCTTGATTTGCCAGTTTTAGGCTTTATTGACTTTCTCTTATCATAGGTGATGATTTAGTATTCTTAACCTCCCACTTCCTATCTCCTGTAATCCTGTATCACCATTTTTTGGTCAGTGTTTACACTATTTCCTACGAAAAAATGCAGAGGCAGAAAATATTTCATGATTATTTCCTTCCTTGTACTACTTTAGTTTTTTGGAATAAACAATTGTCTCATATTTTCTACTTGCATAGTTTTCTATGAACTCATTATTTCAGTTGTTCAACTAGAGCTGTTGTATGACTAACAGCAGTTTTTTTAACCCCAGTGCTCAAATATATCAGATAATGTATTGGTTTGTTTTTTTCCCCCTGGATATCTCTCTCTCTGAAGCTCTTCCTTCCTCCTGCTCCAATCTGGAGAAGGCTTTGGGCACACCTTTGTCTTATAACTTCCTTTTGGCATTTTTCTGTGGTGGATTTACTATTTCAATTTTGTGCTTTCCTTTTTCCCATTTTTCTAGAGTATATTATCCTGTAGTTCTCTAAAGAGAGTTGTATGGCAGATACACTTTTTGAGTCCTTACATTCACACATGATTTATTGGTTGGTTATGCATTTCTAGGATGCAAATAATTTCTCCCTCAGATTTTTAAAATTTATTAGTTATTTGAGATGGGGTCTTGCTATGTTGGCCAGGCTGGTCTCAAACTCCTGGCTTCAAGCAGTCCTCCCATCTTGGCCTCCCAAAGTGCTGGGATTACAGGTGTGAGCCACTGTACCCACCCCTCCCTCAGATTTTTGAAGGCCTTCTGTCCTAATACCTACGCAGCACTGAAAAAGTCAGTGCCATTTTGATTTGTGTTCCCTTCTAAGTGATTACAAATTCCTAATCCTACCACCACACCTACAACCTGCAATCTCTTAAGAGCTTCTCTTTACTTCTAATGTTCTGAAATTTGACAATAGTATGTCTTGCTTTGGATTGTTTTATCTTTTTTACATTGTTGGGTATTAAGTAGACCCTTTCAATTTAGACTCATCTTGCAGGTCTGGGAAATTTTCTTGTATTTCTTCTTTGATAATTTCTGCCTATTTTCAGTTCTTTTTTTGGGGGGACTCATTACGTTAATATTGTACTTCCAGCTTGCCTCCTAAATTCTATCTTTTCTATTTTCCATTTTTGTTTTTTGTTGCTCTATTTCTAAAAAATTTCTCAACTTTGTTTTTCAAATTTCTATTTATTTTGGTTATATATGTTTTTATTTTCCAAAGCTTTTTCATAGAGCTATTTTTCTTTTCCTTTTTTTTTTTCTGCTTTGAGACAAAGTTTCACTCTGTTGCCCAGGCAGGAGTGCAGTGGCATGATCACAGCTCCCTGTAGCCTCAACCTTCCAGGCTCAAGGGATCCTCCCACCTTAGCCCCCGCAGTAGCTGGGATTACAGGTGTGCCACCATACCCACCTAATTTTTTTTTTTTTGAATTTTAGTAGAGAGGAGGTCTCACAATGTTGTCCAGGCCTCTTGTGAACGTCTGAGTTCAAGTGATCCTCCTGCTTCACCCTCCCAAAGTGCTGGAATTACAGGTGTGAGCTACCATGCCAGCCTCTTTTACTATTATTTTAATATATACCCCTATATACTTATTATTTTGTATTGGGTTTGGGAAAGGAGTAGCAATAATAATATGCATTCTTTCAAAGAATAATGCTTAATGTTTTAAAAAACTGTACATAATGTTAATGGCTTTTAATGTGGATTGTTGGGGATTCAGACTGCTTAAAATTTAGCATTATGAGTAATTTACCTGGATAAAACGTAACAAGCACTTTGTTGATAATTTATTGTTATATCATCCAATAATGGACAAAATAAGCTTAAGCAGCACATAAAATAGAGTCCTCATTTACTACTGTTGACCTTCCTTTTTCAGACACCTCTCTTGGCTGGTAAACACTACTCCCCCAGTGATTGTCCTGTCCTTGATTCAATCTTTCTAACCTTTGGCAGCTTCTTTTCCTGTATACAGTAGTCCTCCCTTAACTGTTGGGGATACATTCCAAGATCCCCAGTGGATACCTGAAACTGCATAGCAAATAGCACCAAACCTTATATATACATTGCTGTTTTTTCCTATACATACAAACATACCTATGATAAAGTTTAATTTATAAATTAGGCACAGTAAGAGATTAACAATACAGTAGAACAATTAAAACAGTATCCTGTAATAAAAGTTATGTGAATGTGGTCTGTCTCTCTCAAAAAATATCTTATTGTTCTGTACTTACCTATTTTCAGACCCATTGACTGTGGGTAACTGAAATTGCAGAAAGTGAAACTGCAGATAACGGGGACTACTGTATCCACCCCTTGGTTGTCCACACACTCACTCATTGCTTCAATTGCAACCTCAGTGCTGATGACTTCCCAATCTCTATCTCTAACCCAGACCTCTATCATACACTCCTCACTGCAGACTAGTTCTCACTAGTTCCCAGTGGTCATCTACTTCCCCATAGACAGCTCAGGCCTTTTGTTGTGGGAAGTCAGGGACCCTGAACAGAGGAACCAACTGGAACCGAGGCAGAAGAACATAAATTGTGAAGATTTCATGGATATAACCAGTTCCCAAAATTAATACTTTTGTAATTTCTTATGCCTGTCTTTACTGCAATCTCTGAACATAAACTGTGAAGATTTCATGGACATTTATCACTTCCCCTGTTAATACTCTTACAATTTCTTATGCCCAGCATTACTTTAATCTCTTAATCCTGTTATCTTCATAAGCTGAGAATGTACATCACCTCAGGACCACTATTGCATGAATTGATTGTAAAACATGTGTGTTTGAACAATATGAAATCAGTGCACCCTGAAAAAGAAAAGAATAACAGCGATTTTCAGGGAACAAGGGAAGATAACCATAAGGTCTGAATGCCTGTAGGGTCAGGCAGTATTCAACCATATTTTTCTTCTTGCAGAAAGCCTACAGATGAATGTGTGAGTAGGAGAAATATTGCTGAATTCTTTTCCCAGCAAGGAATAACCCTGGGGAAGGAATGCACTCCTGGGGGGAGGTCTATGAATGGCCACTCTGGGAGTGTCTGTCTTATGTGGTTGAAATAAGGACTGAAATATGCCCTGGTCTCCTGCAGTACCCTCAGGCTTACTAGGATTGGGAAATTCCAGTCTGGTAAATTCTAGTCAGACCGGTTGTCTGCTCTTGAACCCTGTTCCCTGTTAAGATGTTTATCAAGACAATGTGTGCCCAGCAGGACATAGACCCTCCTCAGTAATTCTAATTTTGCTTTGCCTTGCGATCTTTATTGTCCCTTGAAGCATGTGATTCTTGTGACCTACTCTCTGTTCATACACCCCCTCCCCTTTTAAAATCCCTAATAAAAACTTGCTGGTTTTGTGTCTCGGGGTTGTCATCACGGTCCTACCAATATGTGATGTCACCCCTGGAGGCCCAGCTGTAAAATTTCTCTCTTCGTACTCTTCCTCTTTATTTCTCAGACCAGCTGACACTTACGGGAAATAGAAAGAACCCACGTTGATATATTGGGGGCTGGTTCCCCTGATACCTTTAATTTTCATTAAAATGTTTTATTATTTATACTTTAAATAGGCAATACATTCAAATAATTCAATTCCAAAAGATATAAATGGGTATACTGTAAAATTTCCAGTCCTATCCTCCATCCCTTAGCCACTTATAAGTTCTCCTCCTGGGAGGGAACCAATGTTATTGGTCTTTTAATATTTATGATATCTTTTCTGCATACACAAGTAAGTCCACTTGTATGTGTCCCCTCCCCCACTAGTCACTTTAATTCCAAATTTGTTTTGCAAGGCACCAATGCAGGTGGAACCAAGACTTTCACAACCAATATTTCTTTTTTTATTATTATTATACTTTTAAGTTCTAGGGTACATGTGCACAACATGCAGATTTGATACATAGGTATACATGTGCCATGTTGGTTTGCTGCACCTATCAACTTGTCATTTACATTAGGTATTTCTCCTAATGCTATCCCTCCCCCAGCTCCCCACCCTCTGACAGGCCCCAGTGTGTGATGTTCCCCGCCCTATGTCCAAGTGAGCTTGTTCAATTGTTGAGTTGAACAATTCCCACCTATGAGTGAGAACATGTGGTGTTTGGTTTTCTATCTTTGTGATAGTTTGCTGACAATGATGGTTTCCAGATTTATCCATGTCCCTGCACAGGACATGAACTCATGCTTTTTTATGGCTGCATAGTATTCCATGGTGTGTATGTGCCACATTTTCTTAACCCAGTCTATCATTGATGGACATGTGGGTTGGTTCCAAGTCTTTGCTATTGTGAATAGTGCTGCAATAAACATACGTGTGCATGTGTCTTTAGTAGAATGATTTATATTCCTTTGGGTATATGCCCAGTAATGGGATTGCTGGGTCAAATGGTATTTCTAATTCTAGATCCTTGAGATATCGCCACAATGTCTTCCACAATGGTTGAACTAATTTACACTCCCACCAACAGTGTAAAAGTATTCCTGTTTCCCCACATCCTCTCTAGCATCTATTGTTTCCTGACTTTTTAATGATTGCCATTCTAACTGGCATGAGATGGTATCTCATTGTGGTTTTGATTTACATTTCTCTGATGACCAGTGATGATGAGCATTTTATCATGTGTCTGTTGGCTGCATAGATGTCTTCTTTTGAGAATTGTCTGTTCATATCCTTTGCCCACTTTTTGATGGGGTTGTTTTTTCTTGTAAATTTGTTTGAGTTATTTGTAGATTCTGGATATTAGCCCTTTGTCAGATGGGTAGATTGCAAAACCTTTCTCCCATTCTGTAGGTTGCCTGTTCATCTGATGGTAGTTTCTTTTGCTGTGCAGAAGCTCTTTATTTTAATTAGATCCCATTTGTCTATTTTGGCTTTTGTTTTCATTGCTTTTGGTGTTTTAGTCAGGGAGTCCTTGCCCATGCCTATGTCCTTAATGGTATTGCCTAGGTTTTCTTCTAGGGTTTTTATGGTTTTAGGTCTAACATTTAAGTCATTAATGCATCTTGAATTAATTTTTGTATAAGGTGTAAGGAAGGGATCCAGTTTCAGCTTTCTACATATGTCTAGCCAGTTATCTCAGCACCATTTATTAAATAGGGAATCATTTCCTCATTGCTTGTTTTTGTCAGGTTTGTCAAAGATCAGATGGTTGTAGATGTGTGGTGTTATTTCTGAGGCCTCAGTTGTGTTCCATTGGTCTATGTCTCTGTTTTGGTACCAGTACCATGCTGTTTTGGTTACTGTAGTCTTGTAGTATAGTTTGAAGTCAGGTAGCGTGATGCTTCCAGCTTTGTTCTTTTTGCTTAGGATTGTCTTGGCAATGCGGGCTCTTTTTTGGTTCCAAATGAAGTTTAGTTTTTTCCAATTCTGTGAAGAAAGTCATTGGTAGCTTGATGGGGATGGCATTGAATCTATAAATTACCTTGTGCAGTATGGCCAATTTCATGATATTGATTCTTCCTATCCGTGAGAATGGAATGTTCTTCCATTTGTTTGTGTCCTCTTTTATTTCATTGAACAGTGGTTTGTAGTTCTCCTTGAAGAAGTCCTTCACATCCCTTGGAAGTTGCATTCCTAGGTATTTTACTTTCTTTGTAGCAATTGTGAATGGGTGTTCACTCATGATTTGGCTGTGTTTGTCTGTTACTCGTGTATAAGAATGCTTGTGATTTTTGCACATTGATTTTGTATCCTGAAACTTTGCTGAAGTTGCTTATCAGCTTAAGGAGATGGGGTTTTCTAAATATACAATCATGTCATCTGCAAACAGGGACAATTTGACTTCCTCTTTTCCTGACTGAATACCCTTTATTTCTTTCTCTTGCCTGATTGCCCTGGCCAGAACTTCCAACACTATGTTGAATAGGAGTGATGAGAGAGGGTATCCTTGTCTTGTGCTGGTTTTCAAAGGGAATGCTTCCAGTTTTTGCCCATTCAGTGTGATATTGGCTGTG